>NW_022196896.1:25005770-25038846 GCF_008632895.1 Mastomys coucha | reverse complement strand
TTTAGCTTCCATAGTTTTCAAAGGCAGCCACCGTGTTTTGTTTGGCTCCTTTTTTTCAAGTTCAGGGTAAAGGTTTCCTGTCTGTGCACTTTATGTCTTTGGATTGTTCAAGGAGCAATCACAGGGAGCTAACAGGAAGGAGTCAGGTTACACAGGCCTGGGTTGGACTTTGGCTCTACCTTCACTTGAGCCAGAGCGTGTCCCTGGATTGATGCATAATAAATGTTTCCAGCTTTCTCATCTGTGAAATGGGTTTGCTCACAATTCCTTCCTTCTGAGGCGGTCGTGAGAGTGACATCTGTTTATGTTGTTTAATGGGGAGCTTGGGAAATGTTAGTTTCCATTGCTTGGTCCTGTATATCCTTCCTTCTGTGAAGCTTAGAACTGGCTTTATGAGTCTGTTTTTCCAAGTTCAAATGGAAACTCCTTCAAATCACAGACTACTGTGCCTTTACCCTCAACACCTGTACTTTTCAGTGTAGCACCTCACGTGGTGTTTCGTGGTGTTTCCTCTTGAATTGCACAGGTCTTTTGTGACCCTGTGAGGGAGACAGAGTTCTTTACATCACACGCACACACATACAACACACATTGTTTGGTATTCATCATGTGAACACATAAGTATACAACTTACAAACAGTGCCCACAGATGACATATGTACATTTTGATATGAATTTTCTCTGTTTTAAAACTCAACTTTCCTTTAAACTCTTTCAGACAACTCCCTCCTCTCTTCAATGGCTAACAGAAAGAAGACAGGCTTTCTAGGGCAGAGATTTGGTCAGTGTTGTTGTCAGGGCTCACAGCTTGGCCCAGGTTGTAGATCACAGGGCTACATACACTGCAAATCCAGAGAGCTTTTGCTTAAGAGTTCCAGAGTCAGACAGACCTGAATTTTGACGCACTAGATACCACCAAGAGTGATACGGTTCTCTCCCAGCCTCATTTTCTCATCTGGAATGTCAGAAGAACCAAATGCCTTGTGGGACTGGATGAGACCCATGCTACCACCCAGAGAGCTGTGACCTCTCCCACTCTGCTGCAGTACAGGCCCCTCCTCTCAAACTTATCACACACCCAGGCACTGCTTGCTGCTGGGAACGAAGTGATGACTAAGACATTGTACTTGCCTTGGAAACCTCATGAGCAGTGAATATGACTATCCCTAATGGACAAAGACGGCATCGTTGGAAAGAGGGGAAAAAAAAAAACCCCTCACTTAGCCATATTTAAGGAACAAAGGGTGGGTCAAAGCAGCTTGCCTTCAAGAAGCTTTTTGTATTGTCCATAATGGTGGGGAGTGGGCAGGATGGTGACTGAAGACAAGAACCTGGAGTGTGCTATGAAAGACAGTAACTGCTGTGTGAAACATGAATGAGGGAGAGGAGAGGGAGACAGACAGAGAGAGAGACAGAGACACAGACATACAGAGAGAGACATACAGATATACAGAGAGACAGAGATACAGACGTTTAGATACACAGAGACAGAGACATACAGACACACAGAGACAGAGACATACAGATACACAGAGAGACAGAGATAGACAGACACACACATGATGTATGAGAGTGATCTTGGTACAAAGGAGACTTACAGATAAGGTGACCATATAGGGGTTGGGACAATGAAGTTACATTTGGAAGACTTCTTGGAGTCACCAAAGCTGGAAGAGCTACGGAAGGGTTCTCGCCTAAAGACTTCACAGGAACTGTGTCTCAAATGACAGTGATCCAAGTTCTAGCATCTAGAACTGCAATATCATTGATTTCTATTGTCTTAGCCACTAAGTTTATGCTAATCTCAGCAGTGCTAAGAGGGAACAAAGGGTCTTAGTTGACTGAGCCCCACTCCACTCGTCTGGAAGATGGGGGTAGCGCCTCTCAACTCCCAAGAGCGTCTCGAGGCCTGAATGTTTTGTTTTCTTATTAATTTGTCTCTCAAGAGGTGGGTGCTAAGTTTCAAACCTAGGACAAGAGGTTGAGGTGCCAGTTTAACATATCTAAGTAGACCTGGCTTCTATGTTCTCTGAGCATCCCCCAGTCCCTACTTGTTACAAAGTATGGCTGGCACACCCCACCTACTACCCTGAACTCTCCAGCCCAGGGGATGGGCTGCCCTTTCTCCAGAGGCTCTTCCGTGTGTAATCCAGACATTTTGGTTACCTGCCCCTTTTGTACCTTTGGCCTCCTGACTACTATACCTGGTTCCCTCTCTCCCCTCTTTCTTCCCCTTCTTCTCTCCCCACATGGCCCAGCTCAGTCTGGTTATGTCCACTCTAGACTTTCCCAGATACCCTTGTTTCTCCCTTTGGCTACGCTTTCCCTTTTATCTACAATAAACTTTCTCCTCCATCATACCTAGGAGTAGTCATGCCCTTCACTTTCCTCTTCCTTCTTCCTTCCTTCCTTCCTTCCTTCCTTCCTTCCTTCCTTCCTTCCTTTTTCCTTCCTTCCTTCCTCTCTCTTTCTCTCTCTTTCTTTCCTTCTTTTTCTTTCTTCATTCAGTGGGGAGGGACTTAACTAGACAGATAAGCTAGGAAGAAGTTACAAGGTATGTTGAGTTTCAAACTGGGAAGTGTCGACTTGGTTCAGGAAGCAATTCAAATGACTAATATTCCCAAACAGGGTGTGCCCCTGATGCTACTTCAGGACATCTCAGGGATTGAGGAAGCTGGCTGGAACTGGAAGGAGAGATCCACCTGAGGTGAGCAGCAGCTTCGGACTTAAGTGCTGAGTGAGGTAATTTCTGCAGAATTCTTCAAGTGCCGACGAGGCTCTTAGGATGTGTATGCATGTTAGAGAGCACACTTAGAGTTCGTATTCACAGCAGCATAAATTTATTTACATGTGGAGTGCTAGTGAAGTAGTAAGGCCTGGTCCCCACAAATGCCAAGTATCAGAACTAAAAGGCTTAGGGTAAGATACAGAGGCTGCGTGGAGCGAGCCAGATGCATGTCAGGCAAGGCCCTACTTACATGATTTCACTGGAGTTAGGATGTGGGTTACAGGTGTAACTATCTAGAAGACAGTTACAGAAGCTCAGGTACCCCTAAAATTTCAGTGATTGGCTGGGCCAGCCCACAAGGAAGTGAAGAAGTCTGTACAAGGCACTTGGTGGGACCTACGGGAAACAAAATGTACCAAAAGCAAAGACAAAGTTTTAAGTACTGTGTGTTCTCGTGTTGGAGAACTGAATACAGAATAGCTTCATGTAGCAATGAGACAACGGGACTCTTACCTTACTTCACATTTCAATATTTATGTTCCCCAAATGAGGAGGCTATCAGTAGCTTGAACTATTTCAGAACACACCAAGGACACTGAGCATCCAAGAGGAACATCTCTATTCTGAAACTTCACCCAGTCGACTGTCAATTAGGTTTACTGAGACAGTGGTCACATAAGTACATTAGTGAGTGCCAAGGTGTACCTGCATCTCCTACTATATCACGTGTTTAACCTCTGGATTTACCATTAGAAAATCTGTAACATAAATCACACCATGTGAGAGATACCGAGGAGTGGTCCTGTGAGCACCATCCAGAGGCCCCATGTGGGTGTCTGTGTAAAAAAAAATGTCTAACTTTCATATGATGTTGGTGGATGTCCTTCTTGGGGGGCATGAGCATTCAAATTTAAAGGAAGCACACGTGCGTGAATATTAGAACATGGGAATGGAACACGGTAAGGAGGCATTCAACTTAAGCCATCAGCTTTAATTTGGTTAAACAAACCACAATGAGACATAGTTGAAAGTAGTCATTTCTTTCTCTGTAAACACTAGACCAGTCAAAGCAATGAGGTGGGAGTGGAAATCCTATTTTAAAAAGTCCAAAGGCAACTGCCTTCTGTGATTCATCTATTTGATTATAAGATGGAGCGGGTGGCCTGCCATAATGTGTTTCAATATTTGGAAACAGCTTGTGAGAATCTTGGATTTGAGGAGGAATGACGGGGAAAATGGAGTCCTCAGCTGGATTGGAAAAATAAGAATAAGTGAAACCAGGGCCTCCAGATGTCTCTGGATGAGAACTGCAAACACCCAAGAATAGAGAGCTAAGGAGGCAGGCGGCCGATAGCGGCCCCGTCGCCATTGCATGGGCTGCTCTGAAAGGCATATGCTAGCTGTCATGTGTGAATTATCTGAGTCACTGCCAGCAGACTTTGTTGATGAGGATGGGAGAGGCTAATGTTTATTTTGGGCTCTGTCACATGGCAGCACATGTAGCTCTCTTGACTCCAGGAGATGATTCACACTTAGAGGTTGAGAGGACTTTGGCTGTGGGTCCGATGCTCCTTTTTATACAGAGAACTATCCTGAATTTGACAGCAAGAGTGGTACTTGCTCCAGGCACCTCGGTGGCCCCGCTTGCTTGGAACCCTGAGCTATAGGCTTCAGATCATCACTGAGATGTCACCTGCATGTCCACATGGCAGGCAGATGTGCTCTTTGGCCACGTTGTTATACATGTGACACTCTCTAGACCAGTCTTCCTAGCACGTGTCTAACGAGACTCGCTTGTCCCAGGCTTCTGGCTTCTGCCAGGTGAAAGGATTGTGTTAGAGAAGTTGAGAAGGGGCTTGTGTTTTATATCCAGAGAACCCTGGGCTCAGTGTAGGAAGTCTTACATACTAGCCTGGGTTGTGCTCACTATAAATGGACTCGTAAACCCTCTCAACACAGAACAATGCAGACTCCAGAGGGTTTTTAAGATGACAGACTGGGATAAGGGATAAGAAGTGGCTATCTCCATCCCTACAGGATCATTAATACGCTGTGCATGTGAGCTGGCCCAGAGCTTGTCTGCACTTCAATTACTTTGATGATGTTTAAGGGAGAACTCCAGGCATCTCAGTTACATGGGGAGGCCCTTGGGTTTTGTGGTTCTCTTGATGTCCACCTTCAGCTTGCCTAGCACTGTCCAGCATAGAGACCAACACTTTAACACTTTCCTGGTTTATTTTATTTTATTTTATGTTTTGCTTACATTGCACTGGCCTTGATCACTGTTCCTAAGAATATTTAAAGTCAGTTAGAAGCATTAACCGTTGGGGCAGCACCAATGCCATCTCTTCTGGCAGCCGAAAGAGGGAACTCTTAATTTGATTTCCTTTGTTATGCCTTTGAGAGCCTCTGTACAGACTGCCAATTAGCACTCTATTTCTGGTGATGCCCATAAAGATCTTTGACTGATTAAAAACCCCAGGTTGAGGGTGAGCTGGTTCATTCCCCTGCTTTTGAGGAGAACAGTGCTCTACCCCATAGACAAATGGGCTCCTGGGGCCTTGAAGGTGTTTCTGGTCAGAATTATGAGTAAGGCAAGATGTTTGCCACAGGCTGACTGACATGGTTAGGTGAAGCAGCTGAAAAGGGGAAGGTGCTAAAATGCCCTGGCCAATGTGTCCAAGTTTTTTGATATGAAGTATTTTCCTTAATCATTCTCCACCCTCTTTTTTGAGACAGTGTCTCACACTGAGCCAGAAGGTAGACTAGCTGGCTGGTGATACCCAGGATTCTCCTCTTTCTGCCTACCCCACAAGCAGAGGTTGCAGACATGTGCTTTCTTGGAAAGTGTGGGTGCTTCGTGGTTTTTCCGCAAGCACTTCACCGACTGAACCATCTGCCTAACCTGTTTTAGCTTTCTTCAACCAGATTCTTACATCTTAATGAAGAAATTAAGTATATACATTTAAAAAGTTCTCTATTCTTTTTATTTCTGGTCTCTGGATTTCCCAGAGAATACATTCCTTGGCCAAAGATGTTCTCACTCTGTAACTGAGAACAGGTTGAAAAATTCAAAAAGCCTCTTAGGAAGTCCTGAGACGGTGATGGTGAGGTGGCCTGTGCTCTGCATGGGAATAAGATGGCTGCCAGCTATATTGTAGGCTAGCAGCCTCCACTTCCTGGGGCCATGAGTTGGGGCAATATTGACAAAGGACTCTTGTCTATAATCTTGTGCCTAAGCTTCTAAACTTTCAAGAGAGGGCTAGCTTTAACCCCTGCATCCCCTTGGAATACCTCATAGGTACCTGAGGTATTGGGGAGTGAGCGCCAGGCCTTACACATGCTGACAGGTTCCGTGCACTGAGCTGTACCTTGGCTCTGCTCTTGGTTGCCTGTGGTAGAACCAGAAGCCTTCCCTCTATGGTTCTGGAGCTTTTCTTTTTTTCCACACTTCACAGAGGCTGCCATCTTCCTATCATGACTAGCCTATTGGTCTTCTCTCAAGCACAAACCTTACTCTACTGAGCTCAGGATCCCTGAAGGTTCAGGCACAGTGTCACCCGTCAGACTTTCTGAGAGTGTGTTCTCCAGGCCATTCACTCTCAGTTCATGCCAATTTCAATGAAAGAGGAATCTATAGTCAAATATATACTGGGTTTGAACACAGGGTCCCTTGCATGCTTGGCGATCATTCTGCCACTTGTGAAAGTTTTGCTTGTAGTAAAATGGAACTCAATGGCTTAAGAAATAAGAGTGCACCAGGCGGCAGCGGCTGCGGTGCACACCTTTAATCCCAGCACTTGGAGGCAGAGACAGGTGGTTACCTGAGTTTGAGGCCAGCCTGGTCTACAGAGTGAGTTCCAGGACAGCCAGGGCTACACAGAGAAACCCTGTCTCAAAAAAGAAATGTTTATTGATTGTTGCTAGGGATTATGCTGGTTTAGTAAATTAGTGGTTGTAGATTCTCCTCCAATAACCATAACTTCACTAGCACTAATTAGTTAGCCAGGTTTCCAGTACCAGGTATGCTATCTTTCTTGTTGGTTGGTCTTGAGTCCAGTTAGAGAGATGTTGGTTGTCATTAAGGTATGTGTGCCACTATTGCACCCTAGGGCTATCATGCCATGCTGGTTGTTGTGGTTCATAGGTCAGTTGGCTCCCTCCTTTGGAAGCTTGCATGGTGCCTTCTAGTACCATGAAAACTAGTTCTCAGGGAGCTGGGGAGGGGAGCATTCAGATCAGCTCCCGCTCTGGCAGAAGGGCATGATGTGTTCACAAATAGAGACTTGCCTCCCACCTCTGGAGTGTAACCATGGGTAATAGCAATAGGATATATGTCTTGGAACTTTCCTAACCAGCCTTGGCCAACAACTCAAAAGAGGTCTTCTCATGTCTGGTATTGGGGTTTTTGTTAGGTGGTCTTTGGCTCTTAGAAGGAGCACTGTCAATCTAGATGAAATCTCTCTCTCTGTCTCTGTCTCTGTCTCTGTCTCTGTCTCTGTCTCTCTCTCTTTCTCTCTCTCTCTCTCTTTCTCCCTCATTCTCTCAATTTATACAATATACTTTGTTTCTTGGTTGGTAATGGATTCTTGGGTGGCTTCCTGTTTATGGCTACTATGAATAGTTTGCTGAGAACATGGGTACAAGATACCTGTTGTGGTCCTATTTTCAATCCTGTTTATTTTTGTGGTATTAGTAGTTGAACTCAGAGTTTCAGGCATGCTAGCCAAGTTCTCCACCACTGAGCGATATTTTGGGCCTCTAACTTCAATTCTTTTGAGTGTATACTAAAAAATGGTAAGTGTTGCCGGGCGGTGGTGGCACACGCCTTTAATCCCAGCACTTGGGAGGCAGAGGCAGGTGGATTTCTGAGTTCGAGGCCAGCCTGGTCTACAGAGTAAGTTCCAGGACAGCCAGGGCTACATGGAGAAACCCTGTCTTGAAAAACCAAAAACCAAAAAAAAAAAAAAAAAAAAAAAAAAAAAAAAAAAAAAAAAGGTAAGTGTTTTTTAATTTTTTGAAGACCTACCATCTGCTTTCCTTAGTGGCTATAACTTCTTATCTCCTGGTTTCTGCTTGAAATATTTAATAAACATTTCTATAGATGGTGAAGTGGTATCTCACTGTGTTGTTTTCCTTTTTTAATTGAAACTATTGTATAATATATTTTGATCACATTCTTTCCCCTCCTCCAATCGTCCTGTGTCTTCCTTACCACTCTTCTCATCCAATTTCACGTTAGAGCCTTGCCTTTCTCAAAAAAAAAAAAAAAAGTCAAAACAAAGAAACAGCCAGTAAGACAAAGAGATATCCAAACAATACAATAGAACATTAAAAAACAGAAACAAAGCAAAAAATCTCAAAAGCCAGGGTTCTACGAATGGGGTCTGTCCTGGAATGTGGTTGATGCACTCAGTGATGTCCAGTTGAAGATACCGGATTTTCTCTGTCCCAGCAGGTGGGAGTTGCAAATAGTTTCTTGGTTAGAGTTGGAATTTTTTGTCCACTTCCCCTTCTCAGTGCTGGGATTGTGTCTGGTTCGAATTTATGCCAGTTTTGTGCATGTTGTCACAGTCTCTGAGAATTTACATGTGGACCTGCCCTGTGATATTGGGATAATTCTATTTCTCTGAAGTCATATGCCATTCTGGCTATTAGAATCTTCCCACCTCTTCTTCCACATGGATCCCTGAGCCTTGAGGGGAAGGAATTGATGAAGACATTCTGTTTATAGCTGAGTGATCAAAGTCAATTACTCTTTCCACATTGTGATGTTTGTTCTGTGTTAATCCCATCTTCTACAAGGATAAGCTTCTTTGATATAGGTTAAACAAGGCACTTGTCAATGGGTATAGCAATATGTCATCAGGAGTCATTTTATTGCAGTTTCTTTAGCAGAAAAATAAAAGTAAGTTTGCCCTAGGGTCATGACCTATTTAATCTCAGGTTCTTAACAAACTTAGCAGTGTTAGGTACGGATTCCTTCCCATGGAGTGGTCCTTAAGTCCAATCAGAGTGTAGTTGGTTACTCCCATAATATTTATTCCACAGCTGCATCAGTGTATCTTGAGGCAGGTCACTTGTAAGACTCAGGGTTTGTAGCTGGGTGATCCTGATGATAACATTTCTCCTTTGGTGGCATATAAAGTACCTCCCAGCACCACGAACACTAGTCTGTTGTAGTAAAGTTTCTAGCTGGCTACCACCTCAATTTTCCCATGCTAATGACATAAGTAAATTGTGTCTTCAGCAGTAGGGCCTTACCACCAGGTTATGGAGAATAGTGAATGGCTTTGATAATAGCCTGGATGTTTGAGGGATCTTTGGGATCCCTTTGGCCAAAAGCTCAAAAAGATGAAACCCATTCCCATCACTGGAGGTTTTATTTGGTGGTATAAAATTTCTAGTTGGGGCACTGTGTTCTCTAATATTTGGTGTATTTGGTGACTCCACTTAGATTCCATGTCTGTCTGTCTCTGTCTCTGTCTCTGTCTCTCTCTCTCTGTGTGTGTGTGTGTGTGTGTTGAGGTTTTGTCTTTTCCTGTCTATTGTAATGCTAACTGTGGGCCCCCAAATCCTGGAGTCTGTATGTAGCCTCTGGGACCCTGCCCCAAGGTAATTCTGCTTGGTGAATAAAGATGCCAACAGCCAATAGCTTGGCAGAAGAGAGATAGGTGGGGTTGAGGTTTCTCAGGCTTGGGTGAGCGAGGAGCATGAGGAAGGAGCAGGCAGGAAGAAGCTTTTTGAGGAACCACCACACTGATGTCCATAGAGCATGGTGCAGAACTCACAACGCATGGTCCAGACCTCATAGTACAAAGATACAGAGCTCATAGTTCATGCATACAGAGCTCACCGGGCACAGGTATACAAGTCAACATGTGATGTAAAGAGTTCATAGAGGCCTGTGTAAAACTTGTGGTTCCTTGTTCTGAATTCATAGTGCTCCCAAATACAGCACAAAGTTCCTAGGCTGGAGCATAGCATGCACTGTAGATGTCAGAGTAGCCTATCAAAAGGTCTGAGTGCACAAGTGTGGACGTCATACTATAGGGTGTACAAACCATAGAGCACATGTACAGAGTTCACAGTAGCCATCCAACAGTGGCAGTGCACTGTGCCCTTGCCAGTGCACCTCTGCAGAGCACACAGGCATGTATGTCTTGGTGTCCTTGCACACATCTCACAGTGTCCCATCCAGGCATCACAGTGTCATCTGATCATCATCTGCTAGGGAACAGGACAGAGTGACCATGTAGATATCTGTGTGCCTCGCACAGTGCACCTTTACAAAGCACAAATACAACACCTAGACATCAGAGTACTGTGTTTACATCACAGGGTACCTGCACTGAGCTACAGTGCTCTTTCTGGACATTGGTGTCCTTATGTCACAGTGTCTGTCCTGACATTACAGTAACCCGCCTTCACATCACAATGTACTTGCACAGAACTCCCAGCATCTCATTTTGATATTCATTGCTCAGGAGACATGTCACAGGGCACCTGGACGAAGCACAGTACCATCTAGGGAACACAGTGCCTTGAGTTCATGGCACAGTGAAGCTTTATGGAGCACCATGGTGCCTTGTGTCCATGTCACAGTGCACCTGCACAGAGCACACCATACCCTTGTGTAACCACCACCGTGCCCTGTGTTCATGTCACAGTGTGTCTGTAGAGGTCTCATTGTTCCTCATTTAGACATCACAATGTCCTGTGTTCCTGTCATAGTACTCCTGTGTTGAGCACAACATACCCTGTCTGTATATCCCAGTGACCTGTGCCCTAGCTAGAGAGCACATGTGAGTGCTTTGGCAATGGTGCATTGCCAAAGAGCTCCCAGCCTCCAGCCTGTATTCCCGGTGCCCTCTGTTCATGTCACAACA
This sequence comes from Mastomys coucha, assembly GCF_008632895.1. NCBI lineage: Eukaryota > Metazoa > Chordata > Mammalia > Rodentia > Muridae > Mastomys > Mastomys coucha. The sequence goes on along the minus strand of NW_022196896.1, from coordinate 25,028,229 downwards.
TGCCTGTTCAGAGCTCACAGTGAAGCAGCATACAGATAGTAGTGTGCTGGTATATATCTCATAGTGCCTTACACAGGGCTCATAGTGGGATGTGCTGAGGTCATAGCAAACTTTATAGAGCACATGGTGACCTGGACAGAGTCATTAGGACCCATAAAGCACAATGCCCTTCAGAGACCTCAAAATGCCTGTTCATGCCTATAGTACACCTGCAGTGAGTTGATAGTGTTGTGTACAGAGTTCATAGTCCACCTCTGACAACTTTATAGTGCCTCCTTTCAACTCCTACACACCCACATGATGCTCATAGTACACTTATATAGAACTTATAGTTCCTGCTACACAGTTCACAGTGCTTTCAATATATGCGTGCATGTGTGTAGTGCCCTATATATAACCCATAATGCAGCTCCATTGAGTCATAGTGCCTGGTGTCAAGTTCATACTACACATACATGTGGCCCCTAGTCATGTACATAGCACATAAAGATCATGTATTCTGTATAACGCTCATAGTATCCTGTGTAGAACTCATGGCACACTTTGACTAAGCTCATAATACCTGTGCTGAGTATTATTCCTACACAGGGCTTATAGTGCACTTGGATAGAGTTTGTAATGCCATGTACAGCTCATAGTGCTCGCTTAGAAACCACAGAGCCCTGTATTGCATCATAGTGAGCCTGTGTAGAGTTCCTGGTACTCTACATAGTTCTAGTATACATCCTTATTGCTCATGGTGGCTCTGCATAGAACTCATAATAGTTGAACTGAGCCAATAATGCCCTATATTGAGCACATAATGAAATTCCAGAGCTCATAGAGAGCTGTGTAGAACTCACAGTGCATGTGTGTGTGTGTGTGTGTGTGTGTATGTGTGTGTGTGTGTGAAGTACATAGATTGCAATGCATCAGAATAGAATGTGCAGGATTTGTTGGGCCCTGAATACAACTCTGTGTGCGTGTATGCAGCACAGCACACATACTCACACCCACAGTCCACCTTGTAGGTCATAATGCCCCAAATGGGACTTGGTCGCTTGTATGGTTGCAGCAGAATGTACAGACATCATATTACTCAGTATTGGGGTAACATTGCCCTTAACAGACGTCACTATGTACAAAACCCATCATGCTCCTGAGTAGAGATCATTATTCACCTGTTGAGAGCTTGAATTTGTTTTATATGTGGTGTGAGTCCAATTTCAGATTTTGGACATGAGAAACAGGTTTCTTGTATTAACTAGACGTTTTTTGGTCTCAAGCAACAGAAACTGATATAGGTTAGCTTATGGAAAAGGGGAAATGGGGGGAAACATACGTAGTTCAAAGAGCTAAAGTAAGGAAGAATACTTAAGCCTCTGGTGTAGAGGACCTAAGAAGGTTTGTGAAAGCTAAAACTAGGAATCGTGGATGGCTTCTGTGGAGCTGCTTCCTGAGAAAGTCAGCAGATGAGGTTGTTGGTGAATGTTTATTGTTGACATTCAAGGCCATGTCAAGGACCCGAATGTCTCAGACCCAAAGGAGTGGCAATGCCTTCCCCAAATCAGGCTCCGAGCAATGCAAAGGCCTTTCCCTGGTCTAGTAAGAATGTAGATAGTATCAGAAAGTATCAACCACAGCTGTGGATGACTACCGCCCCAAATCGCCACCTTACACTCTCTACAGACAGAGGTCAGCTGCCCACGTCTGCACTCAGTTGTATGCAACAAAGGGCCGAGCTTCCAGGCTGTTGGTGCGTTTCCACATAGCATAATGACCCACCCGATCCCCACAGTTTTGTAAGTGGGCCTGTGGTTTGTTTATTCCAGTTTCCCCAGCCGCGTCAATCCCAAAGCCATGCAGGACACTGAACAGCTCCCACGTGTGTGATCCTGCACCAGATGGACAAGGGGCCTTTAGGTGATGTGTGTGTGTGTGTGTGTGTGAGTGCTCAGGCAGTTTTGTCATTACTGGTCTCAGCAAACAGGACCATGTGGAATGCAGGGGTAGTGAGACAAAGGAGGCTTCCCAGGAGAAAACCCAAACCAAAAGGCAAACCAGCAGGCGGAAGTGCGAGGCATCCGCTCGCTAGGCGGAAGTGCAGGCATCCGCTCACTACTTTTCCTCACTATGGATGTTTTTCTCTTTTCCTCTTCCAGCTTCTCCTTTCTGAAAACTTTTTTTTCAGATATTGATGCTGCTATGATTCACAGGTGGCAGATTAGAGGATGTGCATATTCCCAGAACTATTTTTCCAAAAACCCCTTTGGGGCATCGTATAGGAGAAAACACTCTCACATGTTAACGAAAGAAACTGTGTTCACACAAATGTCTCATGCTAGTTAGTTGTTGGGTTTTTTTTTTCCCTTCCAACTTGGCATCAGCTCGGGTCATCTGAGAGGAGGGAACTTCAATTGATTAAATGCCTTCATTGGTGTGGTCTGTTGGCAGGTCTGTGGGGGCATTTTCTTGATTAATGACTGGTGTGGGAGGACCCGGTCCACTGTCCGCCCCATAGACACCCCGGTGGCCCTGGGTCATACACTGAAGCAGGCTGAGTGAGCCATGGAGCGCACACCGGTGAGCAGCACTCCCCCACAGCCTCTGCATCAGTTCTGGTCTACCAATTCTGACTGTCCTTCATGATTCACTACAAGCTGTCAGATCAAGTAAGGCTTTTCCTCCCCAGGTTGCTTTTGGTAACGGCGTTTCTCACACCAATAGAAGGTAAACCTGAAGCTATCCTTTACAGAGATTCTGGGAGAGCCTGGCTCCTAATTCTACTTTGGTGAACTGGTCTAAACTTTGCAACAAAGGCCAGGTTCAGCTCCGGGGGTAGATAGGGAAAACTGTCTTTCAGTGTGTTAACAGCTGATCCTCCAGCTTCCAACAGATGCTAACAGCATGCAACCAATCCAGTCCATTTTTTTTTTCACTTGATGAAACAGTATTTCCAGCCTTCTAGATCTGTGTTCAGGGAACCGAGTCCAGAAGGTGTAGCCTGCCAGGTGTCCACCTGACTGGCTGGACACCTGGTTGCTAAGTCCGCAGTTGTACCCCTACTAGACGGGATTGAAGTTGGAAGGGGTAGAGCTGGGCAGGAGCTTGCACTCCCAGGAGACAGCCTTCCTATCTGCAGAGCTCTGTGGCTTTCAGAATTAGTGTCTTTAGATCTTCTGTGGCAGTGTCAACTCTTCCTCTTTCTCTCAGGCAAACAGCAGAACTTCTGCCATCTTGTACTCCATGCTGTGCACCCCAGAGAGTGGTCACCCATCAGGAGCCGTTGATAAGCAGGGAATGGATGTGATTAATTTCAGCCATCAGTATGAACTGACGCTCTGTGAAGCAAGCTGTCTGGAGTCTCCTAGGGTCCCTGACAACTTCCGAATTTTGTGATCTCCAGACTCACCTTGCTGTGCAGAGATGCAGTCTGGGAAGTTGTATTCTAGACACTGAGTGAAAGCAGCTGGGCCCAAAGTCCAAGTGAGAACCAAAGTCCAGAAAGTGGACCAGGAGGCAGCACCAGCTCTTCCAGATGAGGCTAGTCACCTCTGAGTTACAGGACACTTGTCCCTATAAAGTTACAAGAGTTAGGCTTAATGAATTTATTCACAACCATTTACCAAGCTTTGACTCAGGGGAAAAGATCTGCATTAATGTGACATGACATTAAATAAGGCTTGCCGTGTGCCCTTGGTGACATACATTCAGGGCCTCTCTATCTAAATCTATAAAACAATGCCAAACCTGCAGAATCCTATGGTTCCATACATTATCAGGCCACAGAGTGAAAAAGGTTTTCCTTCCCACTGGCTGAAGGCCCAGGGACTTGTCCAAGGACAGGCAGACAGCTATTAGGTAGTAGGACTGGACTGATTCCAGCCTTTTGATTCTTGAGCTTGCCCATACTCTTTTGTAGCTTTCAGTCATGGGTTTTATCTCCCCTTCTAGATTTTTATACCCATGAAATAATAGATAGCATTTGTTATCTACTTTGTGTCCCATTCCGGGCGTTATCCCAAGAAGGCCTAATAGCAGCACCAGTTGGTGCCACACTATTGGTACTCCATGGAGAAAGAAACAGACTCAGGGGGAGTTGACCACTTTGCCTGGAGTCACGGCACTGATCTCAGGTCTGCATGAGGCTATTGTCAAACTGTCCTCTGGACAGGAAGACGGGCAGGCTATGCTCTGAGGGAAGGTTCGCTTTAATGGGGCCCTTCCTGGTCTTACACTGCAGGAAGAGGTCAGTCCAGGGGAGATCAGGGTTCTGGGTGTGAAGACAACTTGATCATAGCATACCCCTAGAAAGTAGGGCTTTAATAGGAATGATCATGGGTGTTCAAGGTCCAAAAATCATTTCAGACTCCTAATCATTCCATAAGGCCAGAGACCCCTCCTACCCGCCCGCTGAAGGCAAGCATGCCTGTGCTTTTGAAAAGGCTAACATGAAGTAGCTGAGAAAGAGTTACAGCTTCCTTGTCTTGAACTGCAGCCTAGGCACCTCCACCTTCAGGACCCAAAAGGCCTCTCTTTCCCCCAAAGCTTCATCTCTCAGGCCTCTGAGAATGTAGCCAGCTCCTGAGTAGTGCCCTCAAGTGCAGGGCTTCTGTTCACCTCCACACTGTCATACACAAGCAACTGAAAGACAGTGGGTATACCCCGACTGAAAAGTAGCATAGTCCTGAAGAGGGCAGGAATAACTCAATTCCCTGTGTACTGTTCCTCATCCTTGAGAGAGAGGTGGTCTACATGACCCCCGTGCCTCACACCTGTCTCTCAGACACCACTTCATCAGCAGCACTCAGTGAGGCAGGCAGAAGAGTCTCTGTTGCACAAACAGGGAATCTCAGGCTTGGAGTAGTGCATTGGCTTAGCCACAGATGCACAGGTCGGAGCATTAGATGATTCTGGGTCCCAAGTCAGAACCCTTCTGTGATGCTACTCTGTCTCATCCCACTTCTCCAAATTTGAATCTTTCTAGATTCTTAGGGCTCAAAAGTCAGGCTGCAAACTTGATCCTGTGTTGGAAGCAAGGGAGGCCCCTCGAGGGAGAGTCCAGCCTTAGATGGGTGGCTGGTACACGGGCCTGAACTTTACTGGAAGTTGAACCTGGGTTTTCATCAGCTCCCAAGCAGCTGAGACAAACTTGCATCTATTGAAATAGATAACAATAATAATAATAATAATAATAATAATAATAATAATAATAATAATAATAATAATAGGAAATATGTGGGATCCAGAGAGCCTCAGAGGAGCCTTTTAAAGTAGCCAACAGCTGGGAAGCAGCTACAGTGGAGTCAACGGCCCTGCCTGGAGATGATTCTGCTTGGCCCTGGGAGAGGTGACTTTGATGGCTGTGAAGTCAGTCTGAGTATGACAGATGCCAAGAGAGGTCACAGCCACCAAAGAGATAGAAGAGAGGTTTGTATCTGTGAGTCACCAGGGAAGGGACTCAGCCATACCCCAGGGACAGGAACCAAGCTGTCTCCACAGCCAGCTTCCCACAAAAGCAAGATTAATTCTCACACACTGGGGGCTGTAGAGCAGGATCTCTGTCAGCCTGGAGCTACAGCAGTGGCAGCGCATTCAATTAATCTTTACCTGCTTAGCCTGCTGTGTGGAGGGCAAGGGCCCTGCCCTGCTCTGCGAGCTAAACTCCAGGGCCTCAGGGACTACAGCTTCATCCTGAAGCTTCCAAGTTCCAGGAGAATGGATTTGAGAGCTCTGTAAAATAAAATAAATGGCAGAGCCCAAGCAGGTGAGGAGCAGTGAGTGCCATCCTGTCTGTCCCTGGAGACCCAGAGAGCCCAAGTCAAGCCTCTTTTTTTTGGAACATGAAAGAAAATTCAAGTGGCTTTTTTTTTTCTATCTCAAGAAACATTTTGAGGGAGAATTTCCAGTGGGAGAGAGGGATAAGGACAGGTTTCCTGAGGTTGGCTGTGGCCACTGCATGCCTGGGCTTCTTTCTCTCTTCTCATAGAGACTGGTAATCTCTCACCTCATTGAGGACTGCTTGGAATTCAGAAGAACCGTGCTGAGCAGGGAATGGGGTGTCCCATTACTGATGAGCTGAAGAATGGGCATGCCCCGTGAGGGCAGGACAGACTAGCCATGTGGCATAGTAACAGAAGCCCCGGTTCTCTTCACAGGCAGTGTCGAAGGGACCTAGGAAGCTGTTGACATCTTTCACAGAGGGCTTGCTGGGGTGAGAAGATCTGTTTCAGGGGGTTGGGGTCATGAATGCTATTCAAGGTGCAGGCTGGCCTGGAACATGAAGTTTTGAGATTAGGGTTCAGAACTTTGAGCACTAGCTGGGTCCTGGCGGGCTTGAGTTGGACATGACTTCATCACACCAGTGGTCTGTGGCAGCTGCTCACCACCCCAGTTTTCATACGATCAGGGTGATGGGTGTCCCCACTGTGTGGCGGCTGCTCATTGCCCCAGTTTTCATATGATCAGAGTGACGTGTGTCCCCACTGTGTGGCAGCTGCTCATTGCCCCAGTTTTTATATGATCAGAGTGACGGGTATCCCCACTGTGTGGTGGCTGCTCATTGTTCCAGTTTTCATATTATCAGGGTGATGGGTGTCTCCACTGGCACTGTTTGGGGCTCAGCTGAAATCAGGCTGGGTTCTTCTCGGAGCCTCTCAGCCTATCAGAATCATTCTTGCCTTTAATATATCTTTACAGACCTACCAAAGGCCCCTTCCAGGCCACCCACCCTTTCAGTTTCTTGTGGGAGAGCAGTGCCTTTTTCTTGGCTGTTTCTGCAGACTTCTCTGGAACCTCTGTCTGCCCTGCCCCATTCCCTAAGCCCTCATTTTTCGCTTTCTTCAGCAAGGAAAGTAACAATTGTCTTAGTTCGGGTTTCATCGCTGTGAAGAGACGCCATGACTGTGGCAATTCTTATAAAAGAAAACATTGAATTGAGTCTGGTTTACAGTTTCAGAGATCTGGTCCATTCTCACGACGGGAAGCATGAGGCATGCAGGCAGACATGATGCTAGAATAGGAGCTAAACGTTCTCCATCTTGATCCAAAGGCACCAGGTGGCACATTGGGCATACCCCGAGCTTACATGATCTCAAATCCCGCCTCTATAGGGAGGCCATACCTCGTGCCACTCCTTATGGGCTGAGCATTCAAACACATGAGTCTAGGGGACCATAGATATTCAAACCACCGCAGCTGAGCTTCTTTGGGGATGGCTCAAACAGTTCCCAGCAAAGACCAGATGGCAGTCTAAAACTCAGAATTAGCCACTACCCCTGGCCATCTGTGTCAGCCTGTTTGCATCACAACCACCCCCCAGATTCCATGGTCACAGCTCTGAGCATTAGCCATTTGCAATCTGCTAGGGGGGACTCTGGTTTTAGCCCCGAACTCCTACAAGCCTTTACTTAACAGTGAGCCATGTATGCGCTGCTCCCACTGGGAGTCGGGGTGGGAAGCTCAGACAATACATTTAAAAACTAACCTCTCCTTTGACCTCTGGGCAGATGACTCACTGCCTACAGTGCTGAGCAAGACTGTCTCTACAGTGTGGTTAAAATCTAAAATCTAATGCCTAAAGGAAGATGCTGAGCTAAGAAGGAAGTCTCCTCTGAATAAAAACCGTACATCCAAATCTCAGTTCAGTTTCTCACTAGACCTATATGATGTCCCCTAATCTCAAAGCAGTTAGGAAATTAGAATGCGCTACAGCAGAGTGGTTGGAATTTTTGACTCGAGAATCAGCTTTCCTGGGCAGTAGGATGTCACTGGCTGAGTTACTTGGTGAGAGTTTGTTCCGGCTCTCTGGGTCCGAGGCTCCTTATCTTGTGAAAATGATAGCATGTACCATAGAGCCTTCTCTTTTCAGATCTGGATGACTTAACACATTGCTATTTTTTTTTTCCTGGTACAAGAGTCTCTTCCCATGATTCCTCACAGGATTATTGCTTTATTGCTTGATGTGGTTTTTAGACTCAAAATGCCACTCTCCTGCTTTCTATTCATTACTTCCCCCCCCCCCCCCAGACAGGGTTTCTCTGTATAGCTTTGGCTGTCCTGGAACTCACTCTGTAGACCAGGCTGGCCTTGAACTCAGAAATCTGCCTGCCTCTGCCTCCCAAGTGCTGGGATTAAAGGCATGCACCACCACTTCCCGTCTACTCATTACTTTTGCATTTAAGAGCCTGGGCTCCTTCTTGTGGCTCTGATGTAGTACCAGTACAGCTGCCCTGGCAGAGGCTTAGCTCCCACACTGGTTTCAGCTTGGCTGGGGTGTTTGGTGTGTTGGCAACTGTGAGGAAGGCAGGCATCTCTTCCATCTCACTGTCCCTAGAGGATGCTGTGCGGAATCAGTCATCCCTTACCTACCCTGGTTGAGTCCCACTCCCGGGGTTGCTGGTCTCCCATCACAGTACTTGGGTACTAGGCAGGCATCTCTCCCATCTCGCTGTCCCTAGAGGATGCTGTGCAGAATCAGTCATCCCTTACCTACCCCGGTTGAGCCCCACTCCCGGGGTTGCTGGTCTCCCATCACAGTACTTGGGTACTCTGCTACATGCTGCCAGCCCCTGTGGAGAGCTGCCACAGAATACAGGAGGGCAAGGGCATGCTACACCTCTTGATTGATACACGAGGCTAGCAACGGCTGATAACCTGTAGAGAGATGACCTTCCCAGCCCAGGTACCAGAAGGAACCTTCAAGACAGACAGTGAGAGTCCTTCCATGACAACCAGCCCCTTAATGTTTCCACCTCTGAGAAACAGCCAGGAATGGGAGCCCATCCGAGCCAGAACCCAGGACACAGGCTTCTAAGGGGTGCACTGTTCCATCAGTGCCTGAGACCAGGTGGAGGCCATGGTGCAGCCATGCTGGCAACTGACTACATCTCAGTAGCTCTTTGAAGACATTTTTTTGCTGTTGATGATGGCACCCATTACCTAAGCTCAGATGGGCAGAAATGAGCTTGCATCTGGCTGTGTGATAGCACTTCCAGGGCTTCAGTAAGAAACCCCAACAGACAACAACTGTAGAGAGAGTGTGTAGGTTGGGACATGTGGGCATGCCTTCTAGAAGCATCCTTAAGAGTGTCTGTGAGGCAATGCTCTGGCTTGCACAGGTGTACATCCAGCTGACCATGCTCCCTCACAGGCTACTCAACCGGAGGTGTAACTGTGTATCTGCAGAACAGCACATCCCCATTTTACATTTAAAGACAAAAGACAACACATGCCAGTTCTCACCCATCTAGTTCTATAATCAGTTTAGTATAATATGGTCACAACGGTAGTTATCAATGCATGATCAAGCTTCTTGAATATGTTGTTTCAGTGTGTGTGTGGGGGGGCGATGTGTGCTTGTGGTCCACCTCAAGTGTTGTTCCTCAGGAGATGTCTCCCATTTATTTTTTTAGACAGAGTCTCTCTCTGGCCTGTAGCTCACCAAGTAGGTTAGGTTGGCTGGCCAGTGAGCCCCAAGGATATGCTTGCGTCACCTCCCAGTGCTGGGCTTACACACACGTGCTGCCATACTTGACTCTCTATGTGCCTTCTGGAGACGGAACACAGGTCCTCGTGCTTACAAGGCAAACCCTTTCCCAGGCGAGCTACCTCTTTGGCCCTACATGAATGACATCATAACCATGAAAGAACTCTAGATGTCCCGTCCTCACTGACTCAGCGAGCATCGCTGTGGCTCCAACTTGTACTGCTGCCCTTCCTCCTGGAGACAATGCAGTGATGTGGAAGTCAGGTTCCCACCTATTTAATAGCACATTCTTTATAGTCCGGCTGTAATCCCGATGAGTCTCCACAATCCATGAGATGGTAAATGGCTATGACCTTGTGCTGACCCAATGTCAGAAAGGCCAGCGTCGTCAGGAGTTTGGCATTTAAGGTGCCAGGTTATTTTGTCTTTGTGGCTGTCATGTAACCACTGCTGCTAAACAGTTTGCTGGATTAATTCAGTGAGATCTGTTGGGTATAATTGCATTTTGATGGCGAGTCACGAGCCTCTTCTGATACCACGCTGTCTTTGAGTCATTTCTGCCGTCATCAGTTCCCGCTGTGTTCTGTCACTGCCTTCTCATTGATAGGTGCTAAGTGCATTATCTGTTATTGCATCACTTGCCACAGGGGAAGGGAGGCTGCATTCATCTAGAATATTGTCCACAGTCTGCTTAACGGTGACACGGGGAAGGGATCTGGGAAGCACACCTCCCCCTCCCTTGTCTCCAGTACATTTATCCAGTTTCTGAGTCCCCTCATCGCTCTTGCACTCTGACAAATGGGTGGCTCTGGGCCGGGAGCCGTCTTCTGACTCTGATGTTGCCTTTGCTTTCAAGGATTAGAATTTCTACCAGGAAGTCCTCCATGTATGGCTTTTGTGCAGGAACACCAACCAGTGGTGTTCACGAAGCAGTGTCCCATGGCTCACCAAATCCAGACTGCAGAGATGGGGGTTTCCAGGCCAGATCATCTATCTAGGGTGCATGAGCCTGTGCAAGTTACTAACTTTTCTTATCTAACTTCTTGAATTAACCTCCATTTGATTCAGGAAAAACTGCCTTCTAGTCTGTCATGTCACAGGAGAGGGTCACATGGTCTGCAGTGCTAACTCATAGGCTATAGTTAGTGTAACCTGTGACCTGTGACTGCTCTCAGGTCATATCTCTATGTAGATATTCAGACAAAGCTTTCTATAGCCTTAAGACATACCTATAGCTCTGACAAATTCCCATGCCTAGCCCAAAGGGGACAGTCACCTTGAGCTTGCATTCTCCTTTGCTCAGTGCCCTTCACTTCCCTGGCCCTAGCTTCTGTACCTGCCCCACGTGCTGCTCAGCCCAGGGAACCACACAGTTTCAGGATGGATTGGAGAATCAGCCTCATGTTTCAGTGTTCCAGCTTCCTCGGGTGGTACCCTCAACTCCAGATTTCCCTTCTAGTTCAGGAATTTGCATTCAAGCTTTATGCAGGATGCGGAGATGTACACGCCACTGGCAAGATGGCTGGAAAATCATTCCACAATGGCTTCTTAAAGAAGTAAGTGGTGTTATAAAAAGGAAAATTCACCCCTAGTCCACTGTGAACCCTGGAAAGAGGGAGGTGAGAGGGACAGGCTTGAATTTTTTATGTCTCAATGTTCTTATTTTTAAATGATCTAAAATCCAAGGTAGACTATTCTATTTTATCTTCGTTCACTCTGGCTTTGGGCATCATCCATTTGTGTCTGACCTTTCACCTCTGCCAACTCTCCACCATTGTACTCACCTGAGAATAGGTCCTTCTGAGGCAGATCCAAGGCTAAAATCCATTTCATCCATAACGGTTCCTTTGCCTATTTAGAAATCAGAGTATTTAAAAACCCCACCTACCACTCTAGTTTTCTGAGACCCAGAAAACTGATTGGCCCTTGCTTGGGCACGGTTGCCTGGCAAGGCTTGGTGAGTATGAGCCTTAGCCTTGTGTGAGCAAAGTGGGGGCCATTAGGAGGTGGGGCCTAGTGGGAGGGGTCATATAGTTGGGTCATGATTGCCTTTGCAAGCGATGAATTTTTGGATTGGGGAGTAATTCTCACAGGAGCAGGATGTTCCAAGGTGGGACCAACTGAAGAGATTGTTTTTAAGTTGCTACTTGTCTTAGTCCAGGTTTGTATTCCTGCACAAAATATCATGACCGTGAAGCAAGTTGGGGAGGAAAGGGTTTATTCAGCTTACACTTCCACATCGCTGTTCATCACCAAAGGAAGTGAGGACAGGAACTCACACAGGACAGGAACTTAGAGGCAGGAGCTGATAGAGGGGCCAGAGAGGATGCTGCTTACTGACTTGCTTCTCCTGGCTTGCTCAGTTTGTTTTCTTATAGAACCCAGGACTACCAGCCCAGGGACAGCACCACCCACAATGGGCTGGGCCCTCCCTACTTGATCACTAATTGAGAAAATGCCTTACGGCTGGATCTCATGGAGGCATTTCCTCGAGGGAGGCTCCTTTGTGTGTGTGTGTGTGTGTGTGTGTGTGTGTGTGTGTGTGTGTATGTATATACACATGCTATTGCACATGTGTGGAGGCCACACACTATGCGAATCAGTTCTTTCTCTCTCTATTCTGTGTCTTCTGAGGATTGACCCAGAGCCACGAGTTTTGGCAGCAGGCTCCCTTCCCTCCCAAGGTCTCAGTTTTCTTTTCCTTTCCCCTGCTGTGAGGTAACACAACCAGGGGCTCTTGCCAGGATGAGGTCGTCCTCTAGTCACCAGAATTCTGTACCAAATAGAGCTCCTTACTTTATGTAGCAACTAGAGGAAGATATTTAGTTATACAACACAAAATGGACCAGTATGGTCCATTATTTCAGTAATGCCTACAAAACAATATCCTTTCTTCTTTTGTTAGAAGAGTCCCATAAAGAATAACTTTTGATTGAACACTGTTTGGTGACTGGGTAAGTGTGTCAGTGGTCAAGAGCTGGTTTAACTAACACATGCTAGACTCTCCATTCTATCTAATGTCACAGGCTAAATAAATGTGTCACAAGCTGAAACTGTCTGATTGCTTTGAGACACTTCTATTAGCCTGGGTACTTACATTCTTGATTTCTGCCCTGTATATACACTTTAGAATAAGTGGGTTGCCTGGCATTTTCCAGTGGAGTTTAAAGGGCATATAGTATTGAATACAGTTGTGATCTCATGGATGCTTAATGAATTCAATGTATTAAATTCATTGACATCATTACTCCTACCCCTGTTTTCTGGAGGCAAGGCCTTTCTAACTATCCCAGCCTGGCTTAGAATCCTAGATTTTCTTGATTTGTTGCTCGAGTGCTGGACATGTGTGGGCCATCATGCCTAGCTTGGAATCATTTTTCCTGCTTCTCTAATTTCTCTGCATGCTTTGCCATGGAGCACCTCTTCTGGCTTCTGGATGCTTGATGCTCTCAGGCTTGAAGCTTTCTCTTGGTGTGGTGTTGACAATCTCCCTGCACATCTTACATGTTTTCCACTCTGGGCTAATCATCATCATCATCATCATCATCATCATCATCATCATCATCATCATCATCATCATCAAAGAATTATCTAAGGAGATTGATTTTTTTAAAAAAATTCTTAAAATTGAGATTTAAAAATCACTACCTGGTAGAAGGACAACTCATTGATGAAGTTGTTCATTATTTCTTTTTTTGTATGTGTGTGTGTGTGTGTGTGTGTGTGTGTGTGCATGTGCGTGTAAGCCAGAGTTCAATGTTGGGGGTCTTCTCTTTTGGAACATGGTCTCTCAATAAATTCCTTGCTCACAAGTTACTAGATTGTCTACTAGCAGGGTCTGGATGCTCACTGTCTCTACTCAACCAGGGCTAGGGCTGTAGACATTTACAACCATGCCAGAGTGCCAGGGACCCACACTTAGATCCTCATGCTAGCATGGTGGACCCGTCACCTGCTGAGCCATACCCTCAGCCCATGATGATGATTTCTAATCTTTTTCAGTGGGGAAAATTAATAGCAATATGCAAGAGAAAAAAGATCATAAGTACATGCTAATATTTTGAATTTGGTATTGCAGGCCTTTTATTTATTTCTCCTCTGATTTTATAATCCCCCCCCCCACCTAAAATCTTGGTTCTAAACAAGAGTAGCAATTACTTACCTGAGTTACTATTACTTTTTGCTGAATGGTTATATCATTGGTGACAGTATCATCTCTGGAAACTGCTTAACAGTTTGTTAAAGTTATTATAGTTCATCTTTAAGATCTGCCTCACTGGGATCCAGTCAAATAACCCTTTCACATTTCATTTGGATTAATTCTTGAGCAATTATACTACCAGCTCACATGGTGAGGCTTATTTGTCTTGCTTTAACTTCAATTCTTAAGAACTGCTTCTGTCCACGCTGTTAACATTCTATAACAACATAAGGCACTGGCACGGGTCTCAGGTCAGATCTATACACTACATTATTATATTCAGAGGAAGTTCAGCCTCCAGCTCTTCTTACTTGGTCCCTGTCTTTTTACGACAGTCCAACAGTGCAGCTTATCTTTCTGTTTCTTAAGGTACATGCACGGATACATATGACTGTATGCATGCATATGTGTACTGCTTATACTTTGTATCTTACTCTTTGGATGACAAAGTATTATTTTTGCATTTTAGGGGGCATTGGGGTCAAAGTTGCTAAGCACAGGCTTATACTAGGTTACATAATTTTTCTGCTGTGATTTTTACTTAAGAGTATATCCTAAATTCCCTGGGGCCTCCAGTCTCTTGAGGGTGAGTTGCATCATTTCTGAATGAACACAGACCCGGAAGTCCTCTATTGTATGTGTGTTGGGGCCCTCATATCAGCTGGTGTGTGCTATCTGTCTCGTGGTCCAGTGTTTGAGAAATCTTGGGTATCCAGATTAATTGAGATTGCTGGTCCTCCTACAGGATCACCCTTCTCCTCAGCTTCTTTCAGCCTTCCCTAATTCAACAAGAGGGGTCAACTGCTTCTGTCCATTGGTGACTCTTTTAGGGGCTTGTTGGGTCTTTCGGAGGCCAGTCATGATAGGTCCCTTTTTTTGTGAGTGCTCCATAGCCGCAGTAATAGTGTCAGGCCTCAGGACCTCCCCTTGAGCTGGATCCCACTTTGGGCCTGTCATGGGACCTTCTTTTCCTCAGGCTCCTCTCCATTTCCATCCCTGTAATTCTTTCAGAAAGGAACAATTATGGATCAGAGATGTGACTGTGGGAGGCCCCCCATCCCTCACTTAATGCCCTGTCTTCCTGCTGGTGGGTTCTATAAGTTCCCTCTCTCTACTGTCTGACATTTCATCTAAGGTCCTTCCCTTTAAGTCCTGAGAGTCTCTCACCTCCCAGCTCTCTGGTGCATTCTGGAGGGTTCCCCTCCCCCAACCTCCTATTTCCTGAGGTTGCCTGTTTCCATTTTTTTCTGCTGGCCCTCAGGGCTTCAGTCCTTTTCCCCACCCAATACCTGAATCAGGTTCTTCTCTCCACACCACTCCCCTCCCTCTACTTTCCTTCCCAAGTCCCTCCCTCCCTCCCCACTTGTGATTGCTTTCTTCTCTTTCCCAAGTGGGACTGAGGCTTCCTCACTTGAGCTCTTCAGCTTATTGACCTTTTTGAGTTCTGTGGACTGTATCTTGGGTATTCTGTACTTTTTTTTGGGGGGGGGGATAGTATCCGCTTATTAGTGAGTATATACCATGCACATCCCTTTGGGTCTGAGTTATCTCACTCAGGATGATATTTTCTAGTTCCATCCATTTGCCTACAAAACTCAAGATGTCTTCCTTCTTAAAAGCTGAGTAGTATCCCATTGTGTAAATGAACCACATTTTCTGTATCCATTTTTCTGTCTTGGGACATCTAGGTTGTTTCCAGCTTCTGGCTATCACAAATAAGGCTGCTATGAATATAGTGAAACACATGCACCTGTGGCATGGTGGGGCATCTTTTGGGTATATTCCCAAGAGTGGTATAGCTGGATCTTCAGGTAGATCTATTTCCAATTTTCTGAGGAACCTCCAGATTGATTTCCAGAATGGTTGTACCAGTTTGCCATCCCACCAGCAATGGAGGAGTGTTCCTCTTTCTCCACATCCTCTCCAACAGGTGTTGTCACCTGAGGTTTTGATCTTAGCCATTTTGATTGGTGTAAGGTGGAATCTCAGAGTTGTTTTGATTTGCATTTCTCTGATCACTAAGGACTTAGGTAGGTAGTGGGAACATCCACGTGGAGACAGGGGGTGGGGAGAAGGTATGGGATGGGGAGCAGGATAAAATATGGAGTGTAAAAATAAAAGAGTATATCCTAGAAGTTGGTCTACAATTTAGATAGAGATAATCCTCACTATGTCATTCAGGTTGGCCTCACACACATGGCAGTCCTCCTGCCTCAGCTTCTGATGTGTTGGAATTATAGGCTTGTCCTTAATGTGGCATTTTAATCCATGTATATACTGTGTAATGGTCATATAACAGACTATTTCCACCATCAGCCCATGTTTACAGTGTATACTGGAGCAGCCATGACTTCAAATTCTCATTTCATTGTGTTGAGAGTTTTACAAATCCTTTTTGGTAGTTATCTGAAGCACTCTCTACTCTCATACTCTCCTGTGCTGTAGAATGCTAGAGTCTATTCCTCTGTCCATCCACGCCTGCTAGCCATACCCTTTGTTCCCTATTTCCTACCACTCTCAGCTTCTGGTGACCACTATTTTACCTATGACATTTATGGTTAGTATTTTCATATTCCACATATCAGTGAGAACATGTAGTATTAATCTTTCTGTGCCTGTGTTATTTCATTTAGCAGAGTTCCATCTAAGTTGCCATAAATGACAGGACTTCAGTCTTTTAAATAACCAAATGATATTCAACTTCATACATAGCCCATATTTTCTTAATCTGTCTGTCTGAATGGACAACTAGGTTGGTTGCATATCTCGGCTATTGTGAGGAGTATTGTAATAAATGTGGGGTATAGGCATGATTTTAGCATTCCAAATTCCCTTTCTTTGAATCCAGGTTCAGTAGTAGATTATTGGGTCACACACCATAGATCTGCTTTCTTATCATGCAAGCTCTATCTTATGCGCCCACCACCAGAGCTTTCTTTCTCCACATCCTTGCCAAGCCACATACTCCAACGCCTCTGCTGCCCCAGCTGTGCCAGGGTACCACGCACTGGGTGGTGGGGAACGAAAAGGATGGGAAAGAAGGACCAGCATTGCCAGAGCTTCCATGGCTTGTGGGTGTCTGGCTGTGTGAAGCCATAGGATCCCAGTCCATGGGATGCTGAGGAAGACAGCTGCAGGGGGGTCCCTGGGCCTCATGGAGGCCAAGGATACAGGTTCTAGCCCCTGGGCATCGAAGGTGACATTAGATACCATGGAAGAACTGAGAACGAAGGGGGAAAGTGGGCAGGTGAGGGGAAGTGGCACCTGGTCCAGTCTGGCAGCTGCAAATGCTGGGCCAACATGACAAGTCTAGTTAAAAAGAAGCAATTCATGGTCTTAAGAGAAGTAGAGGCTGGCCATGGCCACGTGAAGAGAAGGGGAAAGGAGAGTTAAGACAACAGTAAGAGATTCTAACACGTCCAGGATCAGAGGTGAGGAGGACACAACATCTGTTCCAACACCAGGAGTAACTGGGACCAGCAGGACCTGGCACACAGGAACTCTGCCCGCCCAGTGGCTCTGGTTCCTTCTGGTCTGTCTGGGCTGGTGTCCTGAGCAGACCTTGGGGGCATGGTCTGCAGCCAGTCCCACAACACCCAGAGGAAACTCCATTCCCAGGTGCTCTAAGAAGTCCAGGATCACAGGATCCCAGAATCACAGGATCCCAGAGACAGCTTGACTCTGAGGAGTTCTTACACAGCCAGGATCACAGGAAGGACAGAATCCAGTCAGATATATCAAGGGCAGGTAGCACTAGAGATAACCAGATGGCAGGGGGCAAGCATAAGAAAATAAACAACACAAATCAAGATTACTTGTCATCATCAGAACCTAATTCTCCCACTATAGCTAGTCCTGGACACACCATCACACCGGAAAAGTAAGATTCAGATCTTGTGGAGAGCCGCTTGAGCCGTGCCCTGAGATGGCTTCCGCCATCTCGAGAGTGAGCAGTCTCGTAAACAAGCCCTTATTTGGCTAAGCTTGCTGCCCTTGGTTGCTTCCGCATTTCGTGACCTATCCGCTTTTGCCATGTGGCCCATTAGGATTGGCTAAGCTTGGGAGTACTTAACGGCCGAGGGCATTGCCCTTGGTTCTGAAAACTGTTCAAGGTTCCTGAATAAACTGCAAAAAGAAGAGCTTGTGGGTCGCGTCTTTCTTGCTGGTCAAGGCAGACGCGATAAGTGGTGGCCCATACGGGGAACCTCTTGAGACTCAGAACTTTTTGCAGTCAAGGTAGCCAGCTGGTAAGTTCCCAGGTAAGTTGGGGTAATAAGGACCTTGGAAGTAGAGGCAATAAGGACCTCAGAAGTAGAGGCTATAAGGACTCTGAGAAGGAGTGATAAAGTTTCCCGGAGTAGCCAACTGAAAGTAAAACAAAAGTAACAACAAAAAAAGGGTAACAAAAGTAACCATGGGCACTTCTCAATCGCATCCAATCTTTCTGGCTCTTCAAGAACTGTTATTGTCAAAAAATTTAGAAATCAAGAAGAGCACACTGGAGAGGTTCCTTAGTGAGTGTGGCAGTTCTGCCCCTTGGTTCGCGGTGTCTGGGAACCTCACCCTTTCATGCTGGGATAAGCTAGGGAAGGATCTAGATTTCTCCTGGGACCAGGGTATTTTGAAAGCAGGGGTAAGACCTGTGTGGAAGCTTGTTAGGAGCTGTTTGGAGGATCAGCGCTGTTGTAAGGCCGTGGAAGAGGGGAAAGCCGCATTAGAGCTGCTGAAAGAAGAACGATCTGTGAAGTCAGAGAAGGGAACTTCAGACACCGAGTGGTCTGATACAGATGAGGAATTACAGGCTTTGAGAAGATTGAGAAAAGCTCTATTAAAGAGAAGTGCAGGAAGAAGGACCCAGAGAATGACATGGACCCCCCAGGCTGCATGCTGTCAGTGCCTTCCTCCTATAATCCAATCAACAGTAGGGGTTCAGGCCACTCCTTTTGCCCAGAAGTTTGGCGAGCGGTGAGGTTGGAGCTCCAGCTCGCCTGCTCAGTTTTTCAAGATGCTCAAGGAAACAGATACGAGGAACTGCTCAATTTTAAAGTAATTAAATCCTTGGCTGAATCTGTTCGTATTATGGCATTACTGCCTCTTTTACTTTAGCTCAGGTGGAGGCTCTTAATAGACATTGCATGATGCCAAGTGATTGGAGCGGTCTGTTTAAGTCCTGGACAATATCTAGATTGGAAGGCCTTTTTGATTGAATATGCTAGTGAGCAAGCCGCCGCAAATCAGGCAGCAGGAAATCAGGCTTGGGATAGAGACATGCTATTAGGGCAAGGCAGATTTGCAAATCAGCAAACAGAGTATCCTGTACAGGTATTTGAGCAGGTCAATCAAATTGCCATTAAGGCTTGGAAATCTTTACCCAATAAAGGGGAAGTGAGTGGAAATCTTACCAAGATATTGCAGGGCCCCATGGAACCTTTTTCTGATTTTGTGGCCAGGCTAGTTGAGGCTGCAGGAAGAATTCTTGGGGATCCTGATGCGGCTATGCCTCTGATTGAGCAGTGTACTAAAGAGTCCAGGGCCGTGATCACTCCCTACAAAAACAAAGGGTTAGAAGCTTGGATGAAAGTTTGTAGAGAGTTGGGGGGGGCCCATTGACCAATGCGGGCCTAGTAGCAGCCATTGTGCAGCTTACTCAGAATAAAAGAGGAAATTCAGGAGCTTGCTTTAAATGTGGCAAGTTAGGACACCTAAAAAGGCAATGCCCAGAGAGAGGAAGTGTGGTGAACGCAGAAACTCACCAATGCCCAAAACAGCCTGGACTTTATTATCCTTCCTTAGAGAGCATCCTGTGATCTTTCCAAAGATTACGTCAGCTGCCCCTATAACTGGGGCCCCAAATATGTTTACTGATGGTTCTAAAATGGGCTGTGGGGCCTATTTGGTAGAGAAACAAGAGCCTGTGTTATGTCAATTCCCGCCGGGCTCTCCTCAAGTAGTTGAATTAAAAATAGTAATTGAAGTTTTTAAAAATTGCCAATTTGCTTTTAATTTGATATCTGATTCGGCTTATATTGTTAACGCTGTTAAAATTCGTGAAACCACTGTCCCCATTAAAATTAATAGTACTGTTTGTGCATTATTGAAGGATTTGCAAACTTTAATTTGGCAATGAAGAGAGTTATTTTATATTCAGTATATTCGTGCACATACAGGATTACCTGGACCATTAAGTAAAGGAAATGATGTTGTAGATCAATGGACTAGAATGGAATGTATATTTATGAGTTCTCCATTGGAACAGGCTAGACAATTTCATCAGACTTTTCATGTGAATGCTAAGACTTTGCAGATGAAGTTCCACCTGTTGCGAGCTGATGCCTGACAGGTGGTCTTAGATTGTCCTCAATGTATAATCCATCATCATCACCCTGGCATGGGTGTCAAACCACGGGGCTTGTCCCCCCTTAAGATCTGGCAGATGGATGTGACACATGTTTCTGAATTTAGAACTTTAAAATATGTTCATGTATCTGTAGATACATGTTCTGGGATCATTCATGCCACCCCTTTGAGTGGAGAAAAGGCATGCAATGTCATCTCGCATTGCCTAGAGGCATGGGCTGCTTGGGGCAAACCCCAGCAGCTAAAAATAGATAGTGGATCTGCCTATACAGCTCAGACTTTTATGTCCTTTTGTAAACAGATGGAAGTTCATGTCTCCCATGGCTTGCCATATAATTCTCAAGGGCAAGGAATTGTGGAGCATGCTCATCGCACCTTGAAGGAGCTTTTACAAAAACAAAAAGGGGGAATTGGCCAAGGCCATACCCCAAAAGAAAGAATAGCCCTTGCCCTTTTTACCTTAAATTTTTAAAATTTGGATGTGGATAGCCTTTCTGCTGCGGATCATCATCAGTGCAGCAGAGGTTCCTTGAAGGGATTTGTGAAGTGGAAGGATGTGGTCACGGGCATATGACATGGTCTTGATCCAGTGTTGGTGTGGGTGAGAGGGTCTGTTTGTGTTTTTCCCCAGGATCGTTTGGAGCCTCTGTGGGTTCCCGAACGACTGACGTGGAAGTGTGCCATGCAAAATGAAAAGATTGTGCCTGAAGGTTCTGTGTGTCCTCTTGTTCCTGTTCCTGATGGAGAGCCAAGCGGAACCAAGGAAATTGGTCGGCAAATCTTGAGGATCTGATGGATCAACTGAGATTGTCCATGGCTACAGTCAATTCCACATGGGTGAATGTTGGGTTAGCCTCTGGCTTGTCATCTTGGATCTCCACAGCCATGAATCATCTGAAAGAATGGGCGGGCATGGGGGCTATGGTTGGTCTCCTATTGCTGGCCTGCCTTGTGGGCCTGTGGTGTATTTGCAGGATCAAGTTCACTCAAAGGCAGGATGCAGCCATGATTGTGCAAGCATTTACGGCCATTGAGGCAGGACAGTCTCCCCAGGCATGTCTGGCAGTCATGCAAAAATGATCGTCACATTCAGGCTGCAAGGCGAAGCACTGCACTCCGGGTCAGCTTCTAGCGGCCCTGAGAAGAGCATGTCTGATTGCATGCGGGTTGATACCCCAGGCCCTGCCTCTGAGAAAAAGGTATCGGTCAGGTCTGGTACTCCTTGGGTGGATGACAACTAAGTGAGGATCAGTACAATGTCCCTGTTTCTAGCATCAGAGGTCAGACCTCTACTCTTGCCTGTTTTGTTTAAAAACTAAAAGGGGGAACTGTGGAGAGCAGCTTGAGCTGCGCCCTGAGACAGCACTGGCTTCCGCCATCCCGAGAGCGAGCAGTCTTGTAAACAAGCCCTTATTTGGCTAAGCTTGCTGCCCTTGGTTGCTTCCACATTTCGTGACCTATCTGCTTTTGCCACATGGCCCATTGGGATTGGCTAAGCTTGGGAGTACTTAACGGCCGAGGGCGTTGCTCTTGGTGCTAAAAACTGTTCAAGGTTCCTGAATAAACTGCAAAAAGAAGAGGGTCGCGTCTTTCTTGCTGGTCGAGGTAGACGCGATAAGATCTAAAATCATTTCTCATGATGATGATACAGGACTTTAAGAAAGACATAAATAGCATCCTCAAAGAAGTACAAGAGAACACAGGTAAACAGCTAGAAGCCTTTCAAGAGGAAACACAAAAATCTCTTAAAGAACTACAGGAAAACACAATCAAACAGGTAAAGGAATGGAACTTAACCATCCAGAATCTAAAAATGGAAATAGAAACAATAAAGAAATCACAAAGGCAGACAACCTTGGAGATACAAAACCTTGGAAAGAAATCAGGAGTCGTAGATGCAAGCATCACCAACAGAACACAAGAGATAGAAGAGAGAATCTCAGAGGTAGAAGACACCATAGAAAACATTGACACAACAGTCAAAGAAAATGCAAAAATCAAAAAGCTCCTAACCCAAAACATCCAGGAAATCCAGGGAGCAATGAGAAGACCAAACCTAAGGATAATAGGTATAGAAGAGAGGGAAGACTCCTAACTTAAAGGGCCAGTAAATATCTTCAACAAAATTATAGAAGAAAACTTCTCTAACCTAAAGAAAGAGATGCTCATGAACATAGAAGAAACCTACAGAACTCCGAATAGACTGGACCAGAAAAGAAATTCCTTCCATTATATAATAATCAAAACAGCAAATGCACTAAACGAAGAAAGAATTTTAAAAGCAGTAAGGGAAAAAAGGGCAAGTAACATATAAAGGCAGGCCTATCAGAATTACGGCAGATTTCTCACCAGAGACTGTGAAAGTTAGAAGATCCTGTGCAGATGTCATACAGACCCTACAAGAACACAAATGCCAGCCCAGGCTACTATAACCA
>NW_022196896.1:24962711-25005760 GCF_008632895.1 Mastomys coucha | reverse complement strand
GAAAGTAATTTTTCAACAAATCCACACAAACCTAATTCTACCTCTTACAACAAAAACTGCAGGAAGTAACAATTACTATTTCTTATTATCTTAATATGAAAATTAACATTACCAATATAGCCTTATAAATTGAAATCCAAAAATATGAGGAATTAGAAATTTGTTGTCATCTAATGGTCTCTCTAATTTGGTATTTGGAGAAATAGGTCCAATATTGTACAATCCATATACACTTTCAGCTTGTTTGTTCGTGACAGTGTCTTGCTGTGTACAACATAATGGTCTTGAAATCTTGCTTCTCCTATCTCAGCCTCTCTATTAGTAGTATTATTTATTTCATGTTTTTACACTGAACTATGGTTTTCAGAACAGCTTACATATTTCAAAAGTATTTATACAGTCAAGAGAAACATAGACAATTAAATTGGGAGGTTGCTTGTAAGAGAACAACAAAGAGACTGAATGCTTTGCTTGATGTTTATAACTATTGTATCAAGTTTGAAGAAGAGGACTTTATAAGTTACTCTTTCTCTGAGATGAATGCTTTTCCAAATTATCACAGCCAATGAATCAGAGTTTTACCCTCACCTAATGTCTGTGCCACCCTCCAAGCAGAACCGTTGTTCACTGAAACAGTTGGCGAATGACTTCACGGATAGATCTTCTTAATATACTCACCATTTCTTAAATGAATGTAACCGGTTCTCTGTGGGCTGAGAATAAAGTCACTCACTCAAGTCAAATAGCTTTGATCATAGCAGGAAGTCTGTATCCAAAAATCATGCCTACAATTCATTCCTTGGTGCAGCAGAACTGTCAACTCTCAGCTTAGCTATGATGGAGGTAAAATCCTTTGGTGATGTGAGGGTCACTGAAGTACAGTCTTATTACAATGAAATCCAATGTCTAAAAATTGTTCTTATTTTGGGCTTGCACCACAGTAAGAGCCAAGATTTTAAGCTTTACTAAATACAAAACAAACAAACAAAAAGACTTTATATATTTATGTTCATTTAAGAAAATACTAGTAGTGAGGTATTATTTTGAAATATACAGTTAATATGTTTGGAGTTATTTAAAATTTATATTGAGAAACACATGTATTTTCAGTATTGCTGTAGACAAACATCTACATAAGACTGTTAAATTGACTATTGTTTTATGTCAAACAACTTTTATTATACTCATTTTTATTGTTATAATATTTTATAAATTTTAAAGAATATGACAAAAAAAGATACTGTAGGTATTGAAGGGGGGTCTCTGGGAGGAGTTGGGGTATAAAAGGGAAACAAGAATGTGAGTTAATTCTATTTACTTAAAATATGTTTTTAAATGTTAACAAATTCAGATAAATTGAAATTATGTAACTTTTCTCATCATAATGCAATAAAACTTATAAAAAAAAAGACAACAGTAAGAGGTTAAGAGAGAAGGTACAGAAGAAGGGGGAGGGGGCAAACCACCCCTTATGTGGCGGGCTGGACTACCTGTCTGTTGGGGGAGGCATACCTGGCTGTGGTCAGTTGATCGGGGGTGGAGTCTAGCCAGAATGCTGGGAGCTTAGGGCATTGTCTATGTGATAGATAGCACAGGATAATGGAGTTGGAGGACTTGTGGAGTCAGCCATCTTGGTCTGGGAAGCATGGCTTTACTGTTCCATCTCTTGTAGAATTCTCTACTAGGTAGCCAGAAATGGGCCTCGCTCAACCTAGAACACAGACTGCTTTTCACGGCCCAACACATTCTCATCAGCTCTGGATTATTTCACTCTATGAAGCTACTTCTAAAGAGGGCTGCTCTGCTTTTCTTCTAAGAAGCCAATTTCAATGCTTTGGGGTGTGACTAAAACAGGGAACAAGCTGCACCTTGCTGATGCCGGGTGGTTGATCGCACATATGGCTCACTGCATTTTCTGTTTATGTTTGAAATACCCGACAGCCGTAGGTCCCAGATTGCTTCATTAGGAGCCACGCCCTGCTCCAGGCCTGGGGCGGCGGCTCTGCAATGTTGGGAGGAGAGTACTTTTTAGGAAACACACACACCCAGTTGTGATTCAGTTACTCCTGGGGACAAAATGCTTCTAACATTACCTACAGCTCTTAGTAATGTTGCCTGCCAATGAGAGGGATAGCTCAGCTGCAGTGAAGCCAGCCACTTCTTCCTTACAGTAGGATATGACCTTCCTCCCTTCCAGATGACTGCTCTTACTAACCAGTTGCTCAGAGGATGCTGTTGCTTCACATTAAGGAAGGTCTAGAGGAAAGACAAAGGATGTCAGCTACAAAGAAGATGGAGGAGAGCCCTCCACCCACACCTCAGGTGCTGTACTGGGCCATCTTTTAGTGAGAGAGTACAACCTATGTAACTGTGAAACTCTTACAACAGAACAAAGTAGGGGCACTGGGATAGACACAGGGGAACATGCGCATGCGCGCCCACACACACACACACACACACACACACACACACACACACACACATTAACTTTTTATTGATTCTTTGTGAACTTTACATCATTCATCTCAATCCTATACAGCTCCTTGTCTCTTTGTATCTATCTTCCACCCTTGCAACATCCCGCCCCCAAAGAAAATAAAAAACAAACAAGCAAAAATACAAACATCTTGTTGTAAAGGCTGTAGTGCATCACAGTATGTCCCACGGTGTATGCTTTGGTCCACACATCTTCACTTGCAAATGTTCATTGCAATGGCTCATGGGTCTGGTTTAAGGCCCCTGGCTTCTGCTACACTATCAATTCTGGATCCTCACATATCCAGGACTCCTCTCGCACATCCTACTGTTGCCTTGTATCATAGAGATCCTGCAGCTTTGGATCTTCAGGACCAGCTCCTTCACTCACTCCAGAAGATCATAGATGTGGCAGATGTTTGAGTGGGCAAACTCAAAGCCATGGATCTGGCCTTGAATGGTAGCCAAGTTGGTCATCCTGCCAGCTCTCCTGCAGCCCCCACACCACTAGGGTGAGCTCTCCAGCACTGCCTCTGGTTAGCTTACCCAGTGCTGCAGCTGTTGAGATCTGAGAGGTGGTGCCAGCTCTCCTGTTCTCATGCCTCAGGGCCAGCTCACCTATGCCTTCACCACTAGGGCCAGCTCTACTGTGCTACACAGGCAAGGTGCAGGGTAGAGGGCTGCAGCCAGCTAGAGGCAGGGCCAGCTCTCCAGCTCTCCAGCTCTCCAGCTCTCATGACCTTGGTGTGAGCTCTTCCACCTGTTGGGAGATAGGAGAATGAAGGAGCTGGGGTAGTGGTTGGGGGAGGGCATCTCTCCATAGCTCATGCCACCACACAGCAGACAAGGGGTAGGGGCAACTCTCCCTTGTTCACATCCTCCTGGCCAGTACCCAGGTGAGGTACAGGGCCTTTTCTCTCAAGTGCTGCAGCTAGTGAGGGGCAAGGCCAGCTCTGCAAAGCCTTTGGTTATCAACATGGTCCCACATGGCAGCCCAGACCACGGATGTCTACATAGCCTTTGGTGGTAATATGAGCCATGGACATCGACAAAGACCTTTGCTGTTGCATGGCCATAGACTCAGACATGGCCACTGGCAACAGCTCAGGCTGGGACTTCACCATGGCCTCAGGTGGCATCTCAGGCTACTCACATCAGGCTGTTCCTCTCCACCCTCACGTCTCCAGTTCTGCCTCTCTTCATAATGCGTAAACTGTTTTGCTTCTCTTTCTCTCCCATCTCTCCACTGTGTACTTGCTCAGCCTAGTGACTGCTGTTGTGGGCTGGCCATGCAGTGAGTGGGCCTCTGTGTGTATTCTGCTTACCTATGTCATGTTGATATTCTTTATAATTATTGTTTTACTATTTTTTGTGTTTAGGTGCTTTTGTGTTTTGTGCATGACTTCCTGGTGCCCATAGAGGCCAGGTATTGGATCCCCTGGAAGTAGACTTATAGATGGTTGTGGGGTGCCGTGTGGGTGCAGGGAATTGAAACTGGGTCCTAGTGCTCTTAACTGATGAGCCCTCTTCAGTTCCCACATTGATATTCCTCTGGTCTCTATCAGTCTTTTTGTGGGCTCAGGGACTTCTCTTCTGTAAGAAGGTAGAAAACGATGAGGGTCATTTCAGTGCCTGTTACTGAAACTCTGAAAAAGGTAGCAGCTTCTATTTATAAAAATACTTTGATACTATAAAAAGATTTTTAGGCAGATCTTGGGCGCAAACTCTGCAGCCAGTTCCACAACAGCTAGAGGAAGTGCCACTCCCAGGTGCTCTAACATGCCCAGGATTATAGGATCAGAGGTGAGATTGACACAACATCTGTCCCAACATAGAGAATAACAGGGACCGGCTGGACCCAGGCACACAGGAACTCCACCAGTCCAGTGGCACTGGTTCCTTCTGGTCTGTCTGGGCCGGTGCCCTGAGCAGACCTTGGGCGCAAACTCCAGAGCGAGTCCCATAATACCTAAAAGAAGCTCTACTTCCAGGTACTCTAACGGGCCCAGGATCACAGGATCACAGGATCCCAGAATCACAGGATCACAGACAGCTTGACTCTGAGGTGTTCTGACACAACCGGGATCACAGGAAGGACAGGATCCAGTCAGATATAGCCAGGACAGGTAGCACTAGAGACAACCAGATGGCAGGAGGCAAGCGTGAGAAAATAATCAACAGAAACCAAGGTTACTTGGCATCATTAGAACCCACCATAGCAAGTTCTGGACACACCATTACATTGGAAAAACAATATTCAGATCTAAATCTTCTCATGATGATGATAGAGGACTTTGAGAAATAAATAACTGCCTCAAAGAAATAAAGGAGAACATAGGTAAACAGTTAGAGGCCCTTAAATAAGAAACACAAAAATCCCTTAAAGAACTGCAGGAAAACACAATCAAACAGGTGTAGGAAATTAACAAAACCACCCAGGAGCCAAAAATGGAAATAGAAACAATAAAGAAATCACAAAGGCAGATAACCCTGGAGTTAGAAAACCTAGGAAAGAGATCAGGAGTCATAGATGCAAGCATCACCAACAGAATACAAGAGATAGAAGAGAGAATCTTGGGGGCAGAAGACACCATAGAAAACATTGACACAATAATAAAATAAAATGCAAAAAGCAAAAAGCTCCTAACCCAAAATATCTAGGAAATCCAGGACACAATGAGAAGACCAAACCTAAGGATAATAGGTATAAAAGAGAGGGAAGACTCCCAACTTAAAGGGCCAGTAAGTATCTTCAGCAAAATTATAGAAGAAAACTTCCCTAACCTAAAGAAAGAGATGTCCATTAACATACAAGAAGCCTATAGAACTCCAAATAGACTGGACCAGAAAAAATTCCTCCCATCACATAATAATAAAAATACCAAATGCACTAGACAAAGAAAGAATTTTAAAAGCAGTAAGGGAAAAAGGTCAAGTAACATATAAAGGCAGGCCTATCAGAATTACACCAGATTTCTCACCAGAGACTATGAAAGCTAGAAGATCCTGGGCAGATATCATACAGACCCTAAGAGAACACAAATGTTAGCCCAGGCTACTATACCCAGCAAAACTCTCAATTACCATAGATGGAGAAAACAAGATATTCCATGACAAAACAAAATCTACACAATATCTTTCCACAAATCCAGCCCTACAAAGGATATTAGATGGAAAACATCAACATAAGGAGTAAAACTACACTCTAGAAGAAGCAAGAAAGTAATTTTTCAACAAACCCACACAAACCTAATTCCACCTCTAACAACAAAAATAACAGGAAGTAACTATTACTTTTCCTTAAATATCTTCATATGAAAATTAATACCACTAAGATATCTTAATTGATTGAAATTAAAAATATGAGGAATTAGAAATTTGTTGACTGTCATCCAGTGGTCTCTCTCATTTGGTAACTGGAGAAATAGGTCCAATATTGTACAATCCATATATACTTTCTGCTTGTTTGTACATGACAGTGTCTTTCTGGGTTCCACATAATGGTCTTGAAATCATGCTTCTCTTATCTCAGGCTCTCTATTAGTAGGATTGTTTATTTAATGTTTTTACACTATACTATGGTTTTCATCACAGCTTACATATTTCAAAATTATTTATACAGCCAAAAGAAATGAAGACAATTAATTTGGGAGGTGGCTTGTAAGAGAACAACAAAGAGTGAGACTGAATGCTTTGCTTAATATTTATAATTATTGTATCAGCTTTGAAGAAGAACTTTATAAGTTACTCTTTTTCTGAAATGATGCTTTTAAATCATTACAGCCAATGAACCAGATTCTTCCCCTCACCTAATGTCTGTGCCACCCTCCAAGCAGAACCATTGCTCATTGAAACAATTGGATAGACTATCTTAATACACACACACCATTTTTTTTTTTTTTTTTAGTTTGAACTCTCTGAATTTTTATTGTACCATTGTCTTAATACATTTTTCCTATCTCTGTGCACAACATTCATTTTGTGTTTTAAGATCTAAATATTTTTACTTGTTTTGTTTCAAAACTTTTGCATAATATTTTTTACATGAGATAGAAGGTTGAACTAGCCTGATGTTATCCTTTTTTTTATTAGATATTTTCTTTATTTACATGTAAATTTCTCCCTTCCCAGTTTCCCCTCTAAAAAACAAAGAAACAAACAAAAACAACAAAGACAAACCCCAGTTGCCTCCCCACTCCCCATGTCTGCCACCCTTTCCTGCTTATTGGCCCTGGAATTCCCCCACACTGGGGCACAGAACCTTCACAGGGCAGAGGTCCTCTCCTCCCATTGATGATCAAATTTGCAATCCTCCACTATACACGCGCTGCCAGAACAATCAGTCCCACTATGTGCAGACCTTGGTTGGTGGTTGAGACTCTGGGAGCTCTGAGGGTACTAGTTAGTTCATATTGTTGTTCATCCTAAGGGGCTGCAAACCCCTCAGCTCCATTGGTCCTTTCTCTAACTCCTTCACTGGGGACCCTGTACTCAGTTCAATGGATGGCTGTGAGCCTCTACATCTGTATTAGTCAGGTACTGTCAGAGCCTCTCAGGAGATAACTATATTTAGGCTGGCTTGTCTTTCCTTCAGTCTCTGCTCCCTAGTTAATCTCTGCCACTCCTTCCATGGGTATTTGGTTCCCCCTTTTAAGAAGGAATGAAATGTCCACCTTTGGTCTTCCTTCTTCTTGAGTTCCTTGTGGTTTGTGGGTTGTTCTTCCTGTATTCCAAACTTCTGGGCTAATAACCACTTACCAGATAGTGCATACCGTGTTCACACACCATTTCTTAAATGAATGTAACCTGTTCTCTGTGGACTGAGAATGAAGACAACTACCCAAGTCAAATAGCTTTGACCATTGCAGGAAATCTGTATCCAAAAATCATGCTTACAATTCATTTCTTGGTGCAACAGAACTGTCAACTCTTAGCTTAGCTACTTATGGAGGTAAAATCCTTTGGTGAGGTGAGGGTCATTGAAGTACAGCCTTATTACAATGAACTCCAATGTCTAAAAATTGTTCTTATTTTGGAATTATATCACAGTAAGAGCCAAGATTTTAAGCTCTACTAAAAACAAAACAAACAAACAAAAAGTGTTTATCTACTTATGTTCATTTAAAAAAACTAATAGTGAGATATTTTTTAAAAATATATAGTTAATGTGTTCAGAGTTATTTAAATTAAGAAAAAAAATATATATTTTCAGTATTGCAGTAGACAAGCATCTACATAAGACCGTTCAATCGATTGTTGTTTTATATCAAACAATTTTTATAATACTCATTTTAACTGGAACAATATTTTATAAATTTTAAAGAATATGATCAAAAAATAAAACCCTGAAAAGGATTGCAGGTATTAAAGGGGGGATCTCTGGGAGGAGTTGGGATACAAAAGGGAAAGAAGAATGTGATATAATTCTATTTACTTAAAATATGTTTTTAAATGTTAACAAATTCAGATAAATTTAAATTGTGTATCTTTTCTCACCATAATAAAACTTGATATCAATAAAAAAGATTTTTAAAACTCATTTTTAAGTCTATGTTTAAGCATCTGTCATGTGTCTATGGGTTCCTACGAAAGCCAGGAGAGAGAGTGATAGGTGCTGCAGAGAGCTGATTGTGTATGGGTACTAGGAACCATTTTGGGTCCTTTGGAAGCAGCAAGTGCTCTTAACCACTGAGTCACCACTCTGAATTTTTCTTTTTAAATTGGATCTGGGGGCTGGAAAAATGGCTCAGCAGTTAACAGCATTGGCTGCTTTTGCAGATGACCTGAATCCAATTCCTAGCACCCACATGGCAGCTCAAAACTGTCTGTGACTCTAGACCCAGAGGCTCAGATGCCCTCTTCTAATATCTTTGGAGACCAGGTATGCATATAGTGCACAGACATCCATGTAGGCAAAAGACCCATACACATAAAATAAAAATAAAACTCAAAGAAAATGTTTTTTGTATTTTCTTCATTCCCCAAGTCTTTAATTGAGAAAATTAAATAAGATAATATATGTGGAACAATTGTAAAAGTATCTGGTATAGGGTATGTATTTAATCTGCCTCCTGATATATCAGAATATCTGAATATCTGATATATCAGAATATCTGAATATGTGATATATCAGAATATCTGAATATCTGATTCTGATATATCTGCCTTCTGATATATCAGAATCAAGGAAACTTAAAAAATTCTGGCAGCTTTCCCTAAACCCCAGAACAGCCAGAATCCCCATAGTCACATGCAGCCAAGGTTTAGAAACCCTGAGTGAAAGTCATAGTTCTCTGAAGCAGACTCTTTCTGGGCATACGAGAGGCAGGAGACATTTAGTCTGTGTCATGGTCACTGCTGTTGTGTTTCTTTGGTCTACCATGGATATTTAGAAGATCAAAGGTAGGCACAGCTGCCTCTATCTTGACTTGTATCTGGTTGGATATGATCCTGGTTCTATGAAATTGTGTTTTCCATGACAGGAAGAATAGACTTGGAAAGATCCCTGTAAGGAGCAGGTCTTTAGCAAGACCCACTCCATCTTGTAATAGGTACAGATATTGAACAAATATTTTGTGCAGTGAGACTTGCTGTGAAAAACTAGTTGTTTGCCCAGAGTGCTATCTGAGAATGCAGAAGTGTATTAGTGTAATAAATATTTGTGCAGAAAAACATCCCAAAAGAAGTAAATATTTGGACTTAAAAACAACTCAACATGATAACCATACACTAATGGTTATCAGCCCAACACGTCAAATCGGGCCCAAAAGAGGAAGCCTCAGACGCCGAAGCACCCTCCTCTCTCGGTAGCCATGGCTGCTTGACGTGATCCTCCTGAGCACTCAAGTCTCTGACCACACCAACTCGTCAGAAACCACCAGAGGCTACTGACCACTCGAGACTCCGCGGTCAAGCACTTTTTCGTGGTCAAGCAAACAGAAACCAGCTGAGCTAGAGAGCCACACTTCGACCAGACTCATTCCTGTTATCGCAGCCCTCCAGACTGCCTGCACCCAGAGGCTACTGATCAGGTTGTATACCCCAAAATGCAGTAGAGTGAAATGTTTAGCTACTATAGTGTTATAGCCTTCTTTATCTTTGCTCTAATAGCACATTGTATGCTGTGTGTAGTTTTGTTGGAGATTGACATAAAGCATTTAAAACCTAATGGGTGTGTTGAGTCCTCTTACCACTCCTGAAGTAGTTCTAGAGGCAGGATCCAGAATGCCTGAGTCAGGGTGTGCTGCCGCCACACTCCCCAGCGAGGAAGTGCCACTTGGTCACTGCTCGAGACAATCCCAGAATAAAAGGCATTTCCCAGAAGTATGCCTACCTAATAATGATTAAACCAGAGGGTGTGGCTTACTGGGACCCAGCATGTAAGTGATGAGCCTCTCAAAGGTAGTGTTATATAGGAATCTGGTGTTACGGGAATGGAGGGCTGATGGACCTGCATTACCCAGGGCATTGAGTAGGAGAAATTTGTGATGTTTTACTTCCAATCATGTTCTAGCACCTGGAAAATTCTAGTTCTAAGACAGACTGAACACTTTAGAAGTTCTTCTGGGTTGATGTTGGGACTGGACTTAACATTTTCCTGAACTAGAAAGCGAAAGGGTGGGGCTGGAGAGATGGCTCAGCAGTTAAGAGCACTGACTGTTCTTCCAGAGGTCCTAAGTTCAATTCCCAGCAACCACATGGTGGCTCACAACCATCTGTAATGGGATTCGATGCCCTCTTATGGGGGAGGGTGGATGGAATATGGAGTGTAAAAAAATAAATTAAAAAATAAAATTAAATTAAAAAGAAGAAAGCAAAGGGGGAGTCAGTTTGTTTTCTTGGTCTTCTGATTTAAGGTTTAGTGACATAGCCCTTTAGGGGCAAGAGTAATGAACAGTTATAGCACATGGTCTGGCTAAGCCAAAGCATAAATGCTGCCAGAGTCATCAGGAAAGGGTAGTGGCAAGAGGGAGCACTAGGGTTGTTGCTGGAGAGATGACTCAGTGGTTAGGAGCACTTGCTGCTCCTGCAGAGGACTGGCGTTTGGTTCCCAGCACCCACATAAGAGAGATCACAATTGCCCATAACTCCAGGTCTAGGGGATCTGATGTCCTTTTCTGGTCTCTGTAGGCACCCCCACAAAGCACTAAATAAAAATGAATCTTAAAAGATAAAAGACATGGTAACTATAGATTGTGACTTTTTTTTGATTATAGAGTGTGGGTACAGCTATGGGTAAAAGGATGGTCACATTTCTGACCAGAGGAGAGTCCTAGGCTGGTGAGAAAACTTTGACATATCCAACCTCCAGAGTGAGATACAAGGTAAGGTAATCTGGACTTGGACCCAAGAAGTCCCACATATGCAGTTGTAAGAGATTGCCTCAAAGGATAGAAGAAACCCCAAGGCCGTTCCGGTGAGGACACCCTGGGTAAAAGGGATGGGAGGTCACAGAGGCACAGATGGGAGGGTGCCACTCTGATTTTTCACAAGACAATGGCTGGTCACCTTGGCAAATGCTGTTTCTATTTGGTGATGGAAGAGGATGCCAGATGCAGATACGTGAGCCCTTAGCTAGATGCAAGCAAAAGCTTGTTTGGTGAAATCTGATGGTGATCTCAGAAAACCAGTGAGATCACTAATAGCCCTTAGAATTTAAAGAGCATGCAAGGTCAAATCAAGAGTTTAGCTGACTGTGAGAAAAAAAAATTAGTGGCAAGACGAACATGTTGTGTCTTCCAGATCCAGCCTGGTTATGTTGTTGTCTGAGGTGTCTCTGCAGAAATGGGTCTTCCATGTGGGAAAACATAACCTCAACAAGCGTAGGCCTTTCTGAAGAGTGTTTACGGATCACCAGAGCATTAAACGCTGCTGCTCAAGAGACAGCTAGCTCATGCTATCTGTGTCAGAAATCTAGAGTGTTGGTACAATGCCAGTTCCCTTGAAAACTAGTACTACTGGGCCAATGTTTCAGGATGTAAGCTGGGCTCTGATGAACTATTCAGGTTTGGAAGGCCCAGCAGGCATCAGTCCAAAGCATAGCCGGGGACATGAGAGCTTACCACCCAAGGCTCTCCCCCAGTTTCTTGGTCTGAGTAACAGAAGGCCAATTAAGAAGCTATGTGGACTGTCCACTACAGATCATTCAAATATCCCTGGACTGAAAAACTCCAGACCAGACTATACTAGCGACTATATCTGCCAGGGGGACATGGTTTCGTTATATGTTTCAAACTTCTTTTTTTTTAATTTAAAAAATTTGTCTTTATTTTTAGTTGTGTGTCTGTGTGTGGGTTTGTGCACATGAGTGCCTTTACATGAGGAGGCCAGAAGAGGTCGCTAGGTCTTGTGTATCTGAAGTTTTGGTGGTTGTGAGTTGCCTGATGTGGGTTCTGGGAACTGATCTTTAGTCTTTTGGAAAGGATGCTGAATTACTGAGCCATCTTTCCAGTCCTCAAAGTTCTTAATTGAATATTTTTAGGACCAGTGTAAGGTGCCTACCTTCTACAGTTTTTTCAACAGCAGTGTGGTGCTTGGAGTAAGAATAGGCCCTATTAGGCTCATATATTTGAATATTTAGTCACCAGGGAGTGGCTATTTGAAAGGATTAAAAGAAATAGGAAGTATAGCCTTGTTGGAGGAGGTGTGTCATGGGAGTAGGCTTTGAGGTTTTCAGAGCCAATGGCTCTCTCTTTCTCTCTGCCTGTAGATCAGATTATAGTTCTCAATTACTTCTTAAGTATTACCATGTCTGCCTGCCTACTCTCATGTTCCCTGCCATGATGATACTGGATTAAAGCTCTGCACTGTAAGCAAGTGTCTAATTAAATACTTTTTTAAAAATAAAAGTTGCCATGATCATGGAGCCTCTTTACAATAATAGAACAATGACTTTGACAAGCAGCACGTCGAATTAGCTCATAATTCATTTTATTATCGAAGTCTAATTTTTTAATGATACCCTATTGTTAGTCTAGCTTAGAAAATTTCTAATGAAACAACAACCACAAGGAACCTTGAAATAATCTCAGAACCAGATATAAGAACTCTGAGAAAGGGGAAACTGTTCTGTTTGAATTAGTCACAAAACAGTTCCTGTCTGGGCCAGTGAAAGGAATTTCAGAAGATTTGGTTTCAGCTTAAAGTACTGACCGGCAGGAAATTAGTTTTGCTTTATCCAACTGAAAACATGTGGAACAAAAAAATGTCAAGCCTTACTTGGAAGGTGTGTAGAGTCATTTGGTCATCTGGATTCCTGTCAGCTGGTTGACCCTGTAGGTTTGTAAGCTTGATTGTTCAGAACTGTTAGATTACATAACTAACAGGCGTTCAGGTCTAAGGAGTGATTCCTAAGAAACAGTAGACGGATGCCAAAGGCTTCTGGTGTTTTAAGTTAACAGATGCAGGACACACACTTAAGTAACTAAAATACTTCCGTATACTTCTGTCAGGAAAGGCGAGTGTTGACAGGCTGATGCACAGTATTTAGAGAGATATTTAGAGAGATATTTCAAGTGCTTCAAAATAGAAAATGTCAGTACCCACTGATTCCAGTTTCCTGAAAGGCTAAATATAACAGAAATGTTCCATACTTTAAATCTTAAGAGTAATTCTAAGTTGTCATATTGTCTTTGAAAGTCTACCTATACTTTTTTTTCTACCTAACCTTATCCCTTCCTATAGCCAACGTTAGATGAGTGTCTAAAATATCACTACAGACAGAAGTGCTAAAATGTTTCACCTTCGTGAGCTGTCTACAATTAAAAGCACCTTTCAAACCCTCTTGCTTACTTGTTAAAAGTAAAATATTTTAATAACTTTTTGGGAACTTTACACATGAATACAAGGATGACACTCATCCTGCTCCTCCTTAGCTCCTCCTGGATCTAGCTGGTATTTGCCAACTTTCTTTCTTTCTCCCCCTTTCTTTCTCCCCCTTTCTTTTGTATAATCTACTGAGTCCTGTTTGTGTTGCTCAAATGGATGTAGGATGGATGGATGTAGGGTCACCCACGGACCACACCCTGAAAGAAACTCTTCCTTCTCCAGAAACCATTAACTGTCCACAAGTCCCAGATTATAGCTGGGGCCCTTAAGCCACTCCCCCTCCATGCTGGTTCATTGCCTGGCTTGATCCTATGTAGGCGACCACTGGGGCTGTGATTTCATGAGTGTTCCCTTCATGTCTCTGGCTCTTACAGTCTTTCCACCTCCTTCCCTCTATGGTCCCTGGGCCTTAGGAATGGGGGCATGGGGTGGGGTGTTGATACAGAAACCCTATTGTGGCTGAGAATTCTACATTTAGTGCTTTGACCAGTTGTTAGTTTCTGTGTTAGCCTCTGTCTACTGTACTGATAAACCCTGATGAGTCCTGAGAGCAGCACTAATCTATGGGTAAAGAGATAAAAGTTAATGGGTAAAGAGGTGAGATAAAAATAGTGGTCGTAGATTTGTCCCTGGCCCTGTGAGTTTCCTAACCTTGGGCTCTTGGTCTGATTTACAGTATCTGTTATGTGTTTCCTCCTGTGGAACAGGTTTTAAATACAATTTTATCGTAGTTTGTTACTTGCATGACATTTGTGCCACTATTGTTCCCGTGAGCACATCTTGACATGATGGCTGTTATTTTAGCTCTCAGAGTTCACACCTGGTGAAACCCTTGACTTTTCTACCCCAGAAGCCCGCATAGCATCTTTGGGTACTATTGAAGCTAATTAACAGACAGAAAGTTTCCTGATCAGTAACAATTTGATTTTCTCCATGACCTATGATCAAAGTATGTGGAGTCTTCAGTAAGAGGGTCTTAGCCTAAAGTTCTGGTGGGCAACTAAGAGTAGTAGACATAGGCTGTTTTAGGGGAGTCTCTAGAACACCCCTAACCAACAATTTATCCTACACTTGACATTGACTTTTTGTTTTGTCAACCCATGACATATGGGAGGAACATATTCCCTTTATAGGGTAACTACAATTAAACTCTTTTATATGAATACTGTCTTAGTCAGGGTTTCTATTCCTGCACAAACATCATGACCAAGAAGCAAGCTGGGGAGGAAAGGGTTTATTGAGCTTACACTTCCACATTGCTGTTTATCACCAAAGGAAGTCAGGACTGGAACTCAAGCAGGTCAGGAAGCAGGAGCTGATGCAGAGGCCATGGAGGGATGTTCCTTGCTGGCTTGCTTCCCCTGGCTTGCTCAGCTTGCTCTCTTATAGAGCCCAAGACCTCCAGCCCCAAGATGGCACCACCCACAAGGGGCCCTATCCCTTGATCACTAATTGAGAAAATGCCCCACAGCTGGACTTCATGGAGGCACTTCCCCAACTGAAGCTCCCTTCTGTGATAACTCCAGCCTGTGTCAAGTTCACACAAAAACAGCCAGTACAAATACTAATACCTTTGTGTGAATATGCATACATGTGTGTACCTCAGGACCTTGTCTATTTAACATAGGGTCTCCCAACTGGGACTAAGGGACTAATTAGTAAGGCAAGACTGGTTGGATAGCAAACTCTAGAAATGTTCCTGTCTCTACTTCCTCGGTTCTGGGATTATGAGTCCATGCTGCCATGACTGGCTTTTTACATAGGTACTAGAGGTCAAACTTCTGGTCCTCATGCTTGAACAGGCACAGCTCAGCACTGACTGCCCCTTACTCAATTGTTCTTGTCATAAAAAACCTATATCTTTTGCTTTCAAAGGGGAAATCACTAATTCTATTACTTGTATTGTCCTTATTCTTGTTATTATCCTGTTATTACCAAGAAGGTGTTAAACTCCTGTTGTCACTGCACTCAAATGGATTTCTAAAACTCAGTGGTATCTACCCTGAACCATGCTAACAGGAATCATCAGTCTTTGGAGTGAGTCTGGGAGAATACTGGTTTGATGAATAGCGATGCTTCTCTCAGAACCATCTGAATCTCTCACTCCAGAGAAGACAGGAAACAATTCAGAAATTCAATTACATGCAACATGGATGGCTGGTTTGGGACTTTTCAGAGTTTAATCAACCAATTATGAGTTTGAAGTCAAGGACAAAAGTAGCATAAACTAGGGACACACAAGCAGGATCGTTGTCATCTTCTGATAAGAATGGACCTATGGGGGGAATTTTACTCTTATTCACAGGGGCAGGAAGAACAAGCTTGAGTGCTGTCTTTGTTTTAAATCATATAGACCAGGTAGGCTAGACTGTATTGTCACAGGCTGAGTAACTACCCCTAGATAGAAAATCTCTCTTTACTCTGCTTTCTGTGTCTAAGCTGGAATCTGTTCTTAGACTTGAGAGGACCAGCTGAGAAGACACCTTTAGATGATATGCTCACATGCCATGGCCCTGGTGGCATGATATTATTACCAAAACCAGCAGCAATTTATAAAGTTGTCCATCTATGAATTTACTTTTCCTAAAACAGAACAAAACATAACCAAAACAACCCCCCCAAAAAACTTTGTAGACTTAAAAATTATATTTTATACACATTATTAAAAGGCTACTAGGCAAGAAGCCAACTCCTTCCAGAGAAGTTCTGTGAGGAGAGATGCAATTGATTGATTCCAGGAAGTGAATCATCGGGCAGGCTGAAGCTATTTGATTTTGTGGCCGAAGGTCATTTTGTCTAGCTGATGGGAAAGCAGAGATGGTCAAAATTTGAGAAGTTCTTGGCTGAGTTAATCTTACTTCTCTAAACACAGTGAAATTAGCAGTGAGACTGAGGAGGGAGGGCTGTTCCTGTACTCTCTGCTCCACCACACATGCTGCAGTTGGTGTGCAATGGGGTAGTCCCACTGTTAAGCTACTCCGTATGTAGGGTCTTTCTGTCAGTGGTTTAGAGCACCCAGGAAAGCTGTTCCGGAGGTCTTGGAGGGAGGGTTGAACCCAGCAATGGAAGGACAGGGCAACAGCAGCTCAGTAGATATCCAAATGAAACGGTAAAGTTTGACCTATGTGACCTCTGCCTGGAATCACTTCACATTTTCAAGGTGGTTTCCTAGAGGCACTGAAGAGTGGGACTTAGTCGCCAGTCAGAATGAAGCCTTGACTTAAGATGTCTGTGGCAGTAGCTTCAAAGGAAAGGAAAAGAGAGGGAAAGAAAAGAAAAGAAAAGAAAAGAAAAGGGAAGAGAAGAGAAGAAAAGGGAAGAGAAGAGAAGAAAAGGAAAGGAAAGGGCTCTCCATTTTGACTGGAACACTTGCTAAGAAGGGAAAGCTTGTGTGTTGGGTTACCATGTCTTTCAGAAGTTGGAGCAGCCAGCTGTGTCTTTCAGCATGCTATCTGGGCCACCTACAGAATCACTAGTCAGTGGCTGTCAGTGGATGGCACTGCCACCAGACTTGGTGCCTTGCAGTTTGGACTTGAATAGAACCTATACACCTACTTGTTGACAGATAGTATGCTAAGTGATTGTGTAAAATGTTTGTAACTCTTTTTGATGGCACAGAGCTCACACTCCGGAGATAGCTGGATACACACTCAATTTCCTTATTTAAACACCTTAACATCTAATTTGCTCATATATTTAAAACAACAACAACAACAGTAACAACTCAGCAACCAGTTTGAAAGCATGTTCGGTATGAACAGGTATAAAGTAACTTCTTTCCTGTTCTGAATGTAATGATGCCTTTTATGACTCTCAGATATCAATAAAAATGTTGTGGTTAATGTTTGATGGGGGGTGAAGGGAGAGGCTAGAGGAGTGGAGCAGGTTGAGGAAGTATCTCTCGGGGTTCTCCAGCTGCAGCAAGTGTCTCCACAGCTGAATGGACGACGACAATCTTTAAGCAGCATTCTCTCACAGAAAGGTAAGGGTGGGTTGTCCTCAGGATTTTTCCAGAGGTTCGTAAGAATGATAACTTAGGTGATGGCTGGACACCTTAAGAAGGGCTGATGAATATATCCCTCGATGCCAAGTGTGCTACAAAAGGTGCTTGTCCCTGGTGTCCTTAGCTTTTGGGGAGGACACAGTTCCTTTCTCTAACAGTTACTTCTCATGAATCTGTAATTCAGACACTCATTGGGTGAAAGTGGCTTTTGGTTGCACTGAGCTTGGAGTGGAACTAAAGGAAACATTGGGTTCTCTGAGGTGTAAATGAGTGTGAACACCCATCTTTAGTGATCAGCATCTAAAACTGGTCTGAGAACAGTTCCAGAACTACGTTGTAGGAGTTAGAATCTTAGTCTCATAAGTTGTGGTGTCTCTCACATGTGTTTAGAGGTCATTCAGTCTACTTTTTAGAGAAGACAAATCTGGTGTTATATTCTTAAGACTGTCTTGGATGTGGTGGGAAGGGTTGGCACAGAGGAGAAAGGAGACTTTTGAAGAAAGCACTAGAAGAAGAGAGAAAGGGAGAGAACCAGTCTTGACTTTTAGGTGGGAAAGGGAGGTTGCTGTGTGTTTGTGTGTATGTCTGTGTGTGGGGGGGGCTTCTGATTCCCTTCATAGCAGATGAACAATTTGCTAATGAGGGATTCTCAAGATATCATATGCTCACTTGAAATATTCTTAGTTTTGGTCATTGCCTGTGAGTCTTGATTACAGGTGATTATATAGGGATGAGACAGATGTTCCCTGTAGTAGGGTGTACCAAGCAAACTGTCTGGGAAATGCTTTCTCTCATACTTTTCTACAATAATGTAAGTAGCAAATAAGGCATTGTTTAAAAGAAGAACGTGCACATTGGGATAACAAGAAAAGGAGTTATCAATGAGGTTTTCTAAAGAAATAAAAGGAATCCTCTTCTGGAGAGTCTACAGTCTACAGTCAAATGTATGGGAGGCAGACATTTTATGAGCCTTTGGGGTTAGTCAGTTGGGTTGGGCCCATTTCATCATTGATTGGCTAGAGCACATGAGTCAATGCACTTATGTTCTCTGAACCTTAATCTTTTTCATTTAGATAACAGATAACCTGCCCAAGTGGGTGATCATGAGGAACCTATGCATAGGCAAAGTGCCTGCTGCAATGGTAGCCACTCAGTGAAGGTTGGCTTTCTTTTCCAGGAGAAAGTCCAGAAAGATCTGACTCAGTAGTCAGGTCAAGCGAGGTGTTACTGTTTTCTCTGTAAGAAAAAAAAAAAAAAAAAAAAAAAAAAAAGACAATGTAATGTCCCAGGGGGTGGGGGAGGTGTTTCAGATGGGTACTTGCTATGTCGTACAGGCTACCCACCTTGTGCCCATGACTCTCCTGCATGTTGGGATTATATGTGTGCACCACCACAGCCTTCTAGAAAGATCACCCTCTATTGCGTGCTCGCGCGCGCGCGCACACACACACACACACACACACACACACACACACACACACACGTCCCCCTCACAAAGCTATGCTAAGAATATGGGTTCTGCCATGATAAAAAGAATGATAAGATGATTGGGTTCCAATGAATAATACTCAAAGTTAAAAGTCTCTCAAATGGTTCCCATGTAAGTCTTCAGGTATGAAGATCTGAGGGAAGTCATTGCTGTTGAAGATGAATACTGCACTTGCAGTATCTTCTTCTTACCAAGGCCAAAGTTTATCCTGTGTCCTACTGTCCAAGGCAGGATCCAGATAGAGAGCCTGCTACACTTTTGTGTTGGGAGAGGTGACTCTGGGAAGCAATGCTGAGCATCCTTTTGTTCCTTTCTCAGAAGGTCCACAAATAAATGCACATATGGGTGTGGAAATATTTAGTCATTTGTTGTCATAAAATTGTGTTTATTCAGAAATGTCTGGTGTTTAACTTAGAATGGGTCTAGCCTTTCTGGGGCCTACTCATTGATTACCTAAACAAAGCAAGATATGATGAATTTTCTTACGTGTCTGACTCATCTGCCATTTGTAAGTTGCGAGAATCAACAGGGATATTTACTTCAATTTGAGGCACATTAACCTACTACAATAAGACAGTCACCCAGTGGCTCACTTATTATTAATCGTATCACAGTAGATGTTTTTGTGTATATAAGACTTAACAGATTAAGCTATATTTGCTAGTTGCATAGGTGGTAAAGAAAACCTTAATTCTTCTTAAAATATTCTGTAATGATGACTTTCTGAATTTTATCTAAGTTATCGACTCAACACTTTCTTACCATATTTAAAGATTATCACATATTGGTATGATCAAACCCAGGGCCACATGCATGGTAGGCAAGTGCTATGTGCAGATCTGGAGTGGGGAGAACCAGAACTCTAGATCTGTGTTTTGGAAGACGTTTAAAGATGAGCATCTTCCTCGAGTGCACACTGCCTAGAGCGAGCTTCCTTCTTTGATCTCTACGTTCAGTCAGTACAGCTTTTCCCTGGGTTTAGTTTCCTGCCTGGTGTGATAGTGGAACCCACATCACAGGATTGTTGAGTTTCCAAAGTGCTTAGCTTTAGCAAATGTTTAGTAAATGCAAGCTTTAAAAGACATTCGAGTTATTATTCACCTTTAAGGGATAAGGTAACTTTCATTTGGTAGAATTGAGGTAAGTTCATTTTTGCTTTCTGTCCTCGGGTGCACAGTCATCAGTCAGGGTTTAATTACAGGAGGGAGAATGTGAATTCCTGTTCTTTAGCAAGATGGGGGTCACAATACTTGCCTCAACGTCATCTTGCAAATTAACTAGTATAATAGCAAATGGTGACTATTTATTTATTTATTTATTTATTTTTTACATCCTTCAATGTCTCAGTCCTGTGGTATAGAATGGAATTTAGATTTATCTCCTATTGAATTTCTGGAGCTAGCAAGTATGATCTTATTATCTCAACAGTGTGCTTAACTTTACACCTCCATATACATGAAGAAATCCTGCTCAGTTCCCAAAGAGATTGTCACAAAAATTTTAATCCACCTTTTAGGAAAAACAGCAATCCCTAGCCTGGTCTCTAGGTCAGAGAGGAGCCTCATGGTAGTGGTATGCTATATTTGGAATCCTCCTGCATCTCTCCCAGGGCACCTGTGCTGTGAGCCTGCTCACATCAGGGAATGCAGGCCTAAATCCTGTCTCCTGGGGTAAGGAAGGTGAGAAGCATGCTGCTACGCCCATGTCAAAGCCCCCAAGACTCTGAAAACTTGGGTCATTTGTCCTTTGGGGTTGGAATATTAGATACTTTCCACATTAGGTACTTTTCTGTGATAATATATATCCTGGCCAAGACAGCTTAGAAGGCAGTGTTTATTTGGGTTTCTGGTTTCAGAGGGAGGGCCTATAATAGGGGGCAGTGGGTGGGACTTAAGCAGGAGATATGGAGGCAGGAGCAAGAATCAGAAAGATCACATCTTCAACTGTAGACATGAGCCAGAGAGTAAAGCAGAAATAGGGCAAGGCTGTGAACCCCAAAGCCTACTCTGATGAGCTTCCCCCATCAAGGTTTTACCTACCGTCCCCCCAGACTGTGCACCAACTGGAGATCAAGTGTTTGAATACCCAGAGCTTTGGGTTTCTCATTCAAATCACGACAGCTAGCTGTCCGGTGAGCCTCCGGTGAGCCTCTGAGTGGAAGGCTTTCCTTCCAGCCTGCCCACTCCTCGTCCAGTGTGTGGGAGTGCTAGGTAGACTGAAAGCCAACCAGGAAAGAGCATGACAGTATTTCCCAAGAGCTCCATCTTTCTCTTTAATAAAGCAAATTATGTTGATAATTCCTATTACAATTAATTATACAAATCTAAATAACTTTAAGTTATCCAGGGGACCTATCTATCCCCTTGTGAATTCATGCATCCCTTCGTGAACCTACTGATAAAATAAAAACCTTCAATTTTGGATGCATAAACCAGATGCTTATATGCTCTCCACTGTACCATTTAGTGAGATCATGGAGCTTATATTTTTGATGAGGGGGGCCTGAGGTAGATGTGTAGCTGTCAGTTGCCTTTCCTTCCTTCAGCTCTAAGCACACCAGACTGCTTTTCACCTCAGGGGGAGTCATCAGTCCACAGCGTGAGGCAGCAGACCTCATTTTCTGCCTGGGTGCTTGTTTCTACCTTATTAAGAGCTGCTTTAATTGGGTCCCTAATTTGTCAGGAGCACAAATTGGTCAGCTCTTACTTAAGCAACGTAATTGGTGCCAGTGATTTGTGAGCCAGAGCAGAAACGTGGGCTCCAGTGACCTCGGCATGGCTTGGTGAACAATGGTGTGAGCCAATTTTTAATCTGATCTTTATTCATATCTGGCCTTGCCTTAGAATTTATGCTGCTCTTAGCAATATACAATGTCACTGTAAACTGAATGACACACACTATGAGGCACTGCTTCGTCCT
Organism: Mastomys coucha; assembly: GCF_008632895.1. Lineage (NCBI taxonomy): Eukaryota > Metazoa > Chordata > Mammalia > Rodentia > Muridae > Mastomys > Mastomys coucha. The sequence goes on along the minus strand of NW_022196896.1, from coordinate 24,984,047 downwards.
GGTGGGATTATGAGTCCAGTCACATCCTTTCTTGCCCACATTACCCTGTAATAAACTAATTTTGTGTCCTTCTCACTCACCTCTCATGCTTTGTGCATGGCTCACTCCGTGGTGTTGGATGAGTTATTTCAAAGCCCATCGGTGTCCCTCTTATCCCCCTATATAAAAAAAACAAAACTAACAAACAAAAAAACCAAGAGCCAGAAGAGATGGCTGAACTTGTTTAAGATTTGCCCGGTACTTTGTCTTTAACAGGTGTGGACCTATGTTTGCATGTGGAAATCCGAGGCCTAGAAAGTCCCTGTAATTACTCAAGTGCAGAAATGACAAGGGTGTTTTAAGATGGTGTGAAGCTTCTTGTGTCTCCTCTGGAATACCATGCTGTGTATAATAGCGTATTAGCATAGTAAAGTCTCCCTTGACAACATCCCTGTCCTGGGATGGCAGCACTCGGTTCAGGCAAAGATGGGAATGAGTGGCTGAGACAGTGTTCTGGAGTTCAAGTCTAAGACCTAGGTGTTAGCAGGGTTCCTTCTGAGGTCTGTGGTGGAAATTGTCCCAGGCCACTCTCTGGGTTTGTAGATGGTTGCCCTCATGTTCAAGTGGTATTTTTTTCTGTGTCTATGAATCTGTGTCTACATTTTCCATTTTTACGGGTGACAGCAGCCATCTTGGATTAGATCCCATCCTGATGGTCTCATTGTAATTTTGTTTACCTGATCACACTGGGCTCAGTTAAAAACCAGAGACACCCTGGGGGTGAAGCTCAGAGGAGAAGTAGGAAAGGGTAATATACAAATATATTTTATACAGGAACAAACATCTCTCCAACTGATGCAACCTTTGCCTTGGCATGGTGGGAGGTATGCGTGTTAAGACATGGTGAGTCATGTTGGTGTAGGTAGAGGACAAACAACCACAAAGTATAGAAAATCTCTTGAAATCTGTGGACAGATACAGTGGATGAAAGTGACACTTTCAGGTTAGAAGACCATGCAGTGAGAGCACAGGCCTGGGCCTTGTCTCTTCACCTCTCTAACTTTTGCTTTTTGATATTTTCATCTCAAAGGCATGTCCTGTCTGCTTCACAGAGTTCCTCTGGGGGTGGGAATCCTAAGATAATTCAGTGAGAGGCTCGGCACTGCGTGGCTTCTTTCTACTACCTGCCGACTGACTGCCTTTGTGTTGTGATCCTGTACAGTCTGCTGGGACATCTGTGACTTCCAGGTATGGCGGACTGACTGAGGGCACCTCCCCAAGAGAGTTCCACTTTTGAGGTCAAGGTCCTGATAAGCCACCTGCTGGGTAAGGTGACTGAGGTCTTCTCTTCAAAACCCATTAAGAGCCCAGAGCCTTTGACCTTTGTCACTACGGGTAGCTTGGCCTTTCAGATAGTCACTATAGGAACTGTCTGAATTGGTCTTTGTACCTGAGGGAGACCCTGACAAAAAGCAAAATTTCTAAGTAGATGGTTGGGTTGACCCTTCCAGGAATCTCAGAGGAGAGATCATGGAGTTCTCTGAAATAGTCGACTGAGCCCTTCCCAGGTAGTGTCTCCAAAGTTGTCCTATGATGCGGGTGTCCAGTGACTTTAGGCAGTTTAAGTTTTAAATAGTGGTTTCCGGTCCGAGTCCTCGTGACCCGTGGTCAGATACTCACCTAGTGAGTCATGTTCCCGTGAAGGGGAAGTGAAAGCAAGACCTGTCTGAGACAGGGTGTAACCCTAGCATTGGTGCAGTTTGCTCGGCATGGAGGCTTCACCTTGCTGTTGCATTTGTGTGTGTGAAGACTGTGTGTGTATGTGTGTGTGTGGGGGGGGGCGGGACTGTCAGAAAGTGGGCTGGGAGAGGAGACGTCCAGGACAATGATTTAAGTTCTGACAGAGAAAGCACAAATTGTGGGTAGCACATGCTTCAAGGAGAGTGACCAGAGGCATAAGTCGGCACAGAAGCCTAGCCCCAAACCATCAATCTCCAGGGTCCATACTTTTTACAGCTTCATGGTGTGGAAAATTGCCCTCAAACAAGTCACGATACCCTGTTAGAAGATGTGGCAAGTGATTATTGTTATTTTCCACAGGAAACCAGCCTATGAGTGGAAAGACCATAGGCACATGACAAAGAGTCAGTGACTTTTGATTGAACCCCTGACGTAAGACCTTCATTTGGTTAATGTTGATTTCTCTGTCATTTTAACTTGTAATTCTTTACAAGATTAAAGATTCTAAAAGAGAGAGAGAGAGAGAAAGAGAGAGAGAGAGAGAGAGAGAGAGAGAGAGAGAGATTCAGTGAGAGAATGTATTCCAACTGTTTCTCAATCATTTATTGGAGCAGAACTCTTACTGCATTTAACAGAGAAATAACCCCTTCCACCAATTAAAAAAAGAATTATGCTTTCATGATTAGACTTTAAATCTCAAATTAGTGAATAGTCATTTTTATGAGAGTAATATTTATTCTGAAATTTATAGATGAGAATAAATGGCTAGGCTTTCCATGTTAAACCATGGTGGATGCTGTAGAGTTAACAAACATGTGTTGAGATCTCGACACATGTGAGCTATGTTCCACAGAGTTTTATTTTTTAGTGGAGGCAGGAACTCTGATAAAGGATAAATAAATAAATAAGTAAAGGATGAATAAATAAAAGATAAATAATAAAAATAGAAAGTTCAAAAGGAAGAGGCCCCTATCTGGAGGTCAAGGATGACTTCCTGCAGGATACTGAGACAGGTCTAGCTCTGCAGTGGCAGACCTGTGCCTCCTGTTAGGGAGCTGGGTGCCTAGCATCCTGTCTGGTGCATGCAAGGAGTCTGTAAGTAGATGGGTGAGCTGGACCCTGCTGATGGGTGAGAGAAGAGCTCACCACCAGGCTTTGTTAAACAAATACCTGTTGCTTGTTGTCCATGGCCCAGGCCTGTGGCAGGTGGGGGAGCAGCAGGTACAGGATGCAGACCTGGGCAAAGGGCACAGTGGCTGGGTGTAAGGAGAGAGTGGCAGATAAGCAAACCTTAGAGAGTTGGCAGAGCTTGTGAAGACCCTGGATGCTGAGGAATCTAGGGAGGGGGACCAGCGGCCCATGCTGCCCTTTTATTTGCAATAAGAAACTGTAGGCTGATAACGGATTGTGCGGATTTTACTCGTGGTGCATACACATCCCTCTGTGCCCATGAGGATCACTGCAGTGTCTAGGACATCTACAGATACCAGAGCTGTGCTGCTCAAGGCCCTTAGGTAAAAGGTATGATGTTGTATGTAACCACCCACCTCCTCATGTACACTCTGAACCAGCTCTAGATTACCTAGCTGCAAAATTGGTTTCAATTTCAAAGTAATTAGCGTGTGAGGTTAGCTCCGGCTGGTTTCCTTCCTCTCCCTGTGTGTTTCCTCCCCCGCTTTCCCATTCCCTGTATTACTTTGCTCTATTGCCCACATCCCTCAAGATCTCTTCCTTCCCCTCATAATTGTCTTTCCAATTTCCTGACTCGTAGACACAAATATAGAAACACATACACATATATTGAATTTTGAGGCCAGGTTCAGCAAAAGAAAACATGCAACATTTGTCTTCTAAGCCTGCTCTACTTGGTTTTACATAATGATCTCTGATCATCCCGTCATGGTAATCTTTTCTTTTTCTTTTTCTTTTTTCTTTTTGGTTTTTTGAGACAGGGTTTCTCTGTGTAGCCCTGGTTGTCCCGGAACTCACTCTATAGACCAGGCTGGCCTCAAACTCAGAAATCTGCCTGCCTCCCGAGTGCTGGGATTAAAGGTGCCACCACTGCTTGGTCTCTGTCATGGTAATCTTACTGTTCACTGCTATCCTCTCCTCCTGAGCTGTCTGGCCAGCTTAAATACCTAGTTCATTATAAATGCCACAGGAATCATTATCTTTCCTTGTTTGGAGAATGATAAGAAACAAATGTTCCATGTTTTTAGTGCTGACATATGCCTCCTGTCCTTATTGTCAATATATTTTTTTTTCTATCTGTGGCTTGTTGAATCTACAGATTAGATTTTGTGGCTACATGGGGCTGCTTGTATTTCCTCTCATAATATTCTAGAATATCAGATGGCTTATAACTTGTTTCAGTGTTTTCCCAAAGCAAATGAGCATTGCTGAATTGAATGAATTGAATGAAATGAACACATGTCTCACGTGTATTTAATTATAATTAGTTTAATCTAAAATGATATTTTACATGTCTGCCAAATTTATTGTTATTATAAAAACTGAATTTTAAGCAGCCAATGGATTAATAAATCTAGGGCTTTAATTCTAGCATTTCCTTAAACCAGCCATGGGTGCTTGGAGTGAGTTGTTTAATTGAGATGTCATGTGTGTGAGAACTGTACACTGTCCCTACCTATCGGCGCTGTCTATATCCTTGCTACTGTCACATCACATAGACACAGAAGCTGAAAGACGTTTTGGAGCTTTGAGTCCACCTGCCTTGCTAGGTGTCTGACCATGCCACCTCTTAGCCAAGGGCCTTTAGGCAGGGTGCTCAGCTTTGAATCTAACTTTCTTGTCTGTGACATCCCAGGGACAATTCCTCATGACTCATTATTGCATGTTTATTATTGAATAATCACTAGACATTTTCCAAATAAGGAAACTGGGGTGTGGAGCAATGAAATTCTTCACTTATGGTTGAAATAGGGCTGGGCTGCCACCTGGGCTGCCTGGGCCTGTGGCATTGTCTGTCCTGCTCCATGGCACTTTAAGGGCTTTTCAACCAGGATTTTTTTTTTTTTTTTGTCTCCCAGGGCTTTTGTGATGCTAAAGTGAATATCATGTTCCTCTTCTTAAGGGCATTTAAAAGTATTATAACGATTAAAGTTTTAATTATTTCTCTATGCTATTGACATTAGTGATACATATTCAATGTAGAAAACTTTAAACAAATGAAAGAATGAACTAAGGCAAGGTCATCCACAATCCCTAAGGATAATAATAAACTGGCTTGGAATTTTAGTGAAATGAATACATGCTTTGATTCCTTGTTTGTTCCTTTAACATTTTATTTATTTTGACATTGGTACCCATGTCGCCTTACAGACCAAGTGCGAATTTTACTTCCATACTGGAATCAATTAGTCATGACACATCAGGATGAAAGTTAAAATTTCGGTGAAACGTAAAGCCTTAAAGAGGTGGGGAAACTAGGGAATAGTATGAGTTCTTTTGGAGCACTCAAAAGCAGAGGCTGTAATAATACTCCGTAGACCAAGCAGGCTGCTGGCGAGGTCTCGGAAGGCTGTAGAAGTTCTTGGCTTTCCTGCACTTGCAGATCTCATGTATTTTCAGCTTTGAGTCGGGACCGCGAAAACGATCTGACCTAGCTTTGCTGGCATCTACCACAGTTCATCTCCTCACCTGTGGGAGCAAATAAAAATCATAAAAGAAAACGCAGAGCAGAAACGAGCGGCAGAGATCTGCTCGGCCTCTGCTCTAAGACTCTTAAATGAGATCATCACAGACAGTACCGAGCTCGTCTGGAGCTGCTGATTGCCGCATTGCTATAGATGGGGAGCGAGAAGCTTCCGGAAGCTTGGCCATTCCACACAGGGGAGAGTTGACCTCTGAGGACTGTATTTCTGTTAGGTTTGTGACTAGAGATTCTGACAGTTGGAAAGGTAGGACCCGGCAGGCTGGTAACTAACCCGCTTTATCTCTGGTTCACTCACAGGAGTCCAAGTGAGGAGAGCAAGATGGTCTCTGTCCAGCTTCCCTTCCTGTGTCTTCTCACACTTTATTCGGTAAGCACAGAGGGGGTCTGCCGGATAGTTCCTGACATCCTCCCACTCCATATCACGGAAAGAACAGTGATTACCACTTTTTAAAAATTGTACAGAAAGATGTGATGTGTTCTTGTGTGATGTATGTATCCAGTGAAGTGACCACAAGCCCCATGGTTGCCCATCAGCTGAAGGGCACACTTTATCCTCAGCCCTTAGAAGCTAATAAGCCATGGAATAGCAAGCTTAGCTCTGTGGTTATAGCTTTATTTGTTTCTGTCTCTGCTGCTGTTGCCTAAACCCAAGACCTTGTACATAGACAAGCATTCTACCACAGAGCTATAGCCAGGAGTCTAGACTAAACAAACCCACACCTCACCTGTAGCTTCTGGTTATAGAAAAGAATTACAGCGATTTATCTATAAGTCTCTATAACCCAACTTTAAAAACAGTTATAAAAACCACCCACAAAAGCACATCAAGAAACTATTTTTTTTCTTGTTTTCAACTTCCTATGCTCTGTATTTTTATTTTCATAAATGGCTTGGAAATTACTAGTCAAATTTGCCCTTAGCCACGTCTTCTGTTATTGCTATTGTCTGACAGGCTTTCGGCACAGAACTGAATGGAAACTGGGCCCCAGCTACTAGGTAGATAGTGGGGTGTCATGTCTATTTCACTCACAAGGTTCCTGTGGTGCAGGAGGATGTCCAAAGTTTCACTGTCTTATGAACCAAGATCTCAGGTGTGGTTTTGCTTTTTTCCATAAAAGGAAGTTTTTAGATTGCTGTACTTAAAATCTTGCTTCCTTTTTTCTTGTACCCCAAAATCCTCCAAGGGATTTTAATTTTACAGTTTAAAAATGTTTTGTGTTTTTATTAGCATATATTACATATACATATACATATACATATAGTGCATATTTACATTTTAACACATTGCAAAATGTATGTTTAGCACCCCACCATATCATAGAACTGACCCAAGATTTCCAGAGCTTCTTTCAGGCTTGAGGAGGAGATTGCTGTTCAGTTCCTAGGAGAATTCTTACTGCCTGGGTCTGAATCGGGACCATTGCTCTTCCTATCTTTCTTGCCTACGTAACCATAGGAGGACCATCTGATGTTACCATCAGAGCCAGGTCATCACTTGTGGCTACAACTTGCCTATGATAGGAAATGGACTGAGTAGCTTTAAGCTTTAAACCTCAGTTTTCTGTCCTTTGGGCTGGGTCTAATCCTAGCATTCCACATAGAGGAGCTTTTGAATCAAGGAGCAGCACAGCCTAAGCTCTGACTACGTAAGACCAGCACCTACATGCATGTAGACCTGCTCTCAATAACGAACGAGGTCATCTTAACAGGCTTTTCTCCGCACCTAGCACAGAGATAGGAGGTGACTGCATGATTGTGAATTAGGAGGCAGCATTCAGATCAGAGAGAGTGGCTTCGGTACTTGGCTGCTGGTGGGCTCACTTTCTTCTTGTCTGAGGTGACTGGCCTTCCTCTGTGTAGATGGAAGCTGTCTTTTTGCCTCTATGCCGTCCTTCTCAGTTCTGGCCGTGTGGCTTGGTGATTCATAGTGTACACATTCGTTTTGAAATCTTTATAGCCCCAATAGTCATGTTAACGGGAGGGAAGGAAGATTCGTTGCCCCGATACGAGTAATGCAACTTTGAACCCTGGCACTGACTCTCCCTGCTGCCTAGCCTTGCCTGTGAGGGCTAAGGCTTTGAACCCTGGCACTGACTCTCCCTCCTGCCTAGCCTTGCCTGTGAGGGCTGTGGGCTGAGAAAGTTTCCATTGGTGTGGATAACTGCAAGGCTGACTGCTCGCTGGGTGGTCTCGGAGTCAAGCCTTGGAGCTTGCTGGTAGCACTGCAGAAAACTTGTCTTAGGTCCATCTCCGCGACACCGGAGGCTGTTCCCGGTTCTTCTGCCTCACCTTCTAGAAGTGAAGGAGCTGGAGAAGACTTGAGAAGAAGGAAGGCAAGGCTCCCGGAGGAAAGCAAGCTTGGAGAGGCGGTGGCTGGAAGTCTGGAAAATTACTGTGGAAGTTAAAAATGCTTTTAGCTGCAAATGACAGGAATTTGTGATTTGGAGCAACTTAAATAAATGAAGGGTTATTTCTCAGAGATAACAGGAAGCCCAAATGATAAATTCAGGGCAGGGTTCTGTGATAGTCAGAGGTGGCAACGCTTTTCTCTTTGGACCACTATCTCCTCACAGCCATAGCAGGGGTGGCAGCCCTTGGTTATGGAGTATCCCCCAGGGGTTGGAATGGTGGGAGCCACGCCTTCTGGCACATCCCTATTTCAGCCAACTTTCCTTTATCACCTTTGCATCCCCTGGTGGACAATAATGCCTGTGGGTTGAGAAGGCTGGTTCCAGAGTTGCAGGTTCAAATCCTGCTTCTAGTTACCCTGAGGGGAAATAACTTTTCTCTGCCTTAGTCTCAACAGGGCTAACTGTACTGTACTTTCTGCAGTACGTAGGGTTATTGCCAGGATTCAATATGCTTAGGAACTGCTCCCACGCATACATACCAGCTTAGCAATTATAAACTTTTCTTATCATCCTGGTCTGGATTTGAGTGATTGTAGAGCTGCTTAGATTTCTAAGGTCTTTCACTGCTTGAAGTAAACACTTTATGATTTCAATATTTGCAAATGAATATAAAGTGTTGATCAGTTGTGAGGTTTGCTGAAGTTCCAGTTTGACTAGAATTTACCATGTGATGGTGTGCCAAGTAAGCATCGTGCTAAACTGTCTACATATTCTTTCCCCTTCTGATAAATTCAACTGCCTTTGAGGTGACTATAGACTCCAGGTGCTGGGGACAGGTCACAAATGTCAATAGACCATTTTAAGTGGTGTTGGGTATTTCAAAAAGCTGGTGTAAGCACGTATAATTTACAAGGCAGAGTGGCTCCTGGGAGGCTGCCATCCCAGCCTGTCGCACCCTCGGTTTACACCTTAAAAGGCAGTAAGTCTCCTTTGTAACATGGAGTTAAGATTCTTCCCAAGGGATGGTAGCTCTCATGGTTAAATGAGCAAAAGCAATTTGAAACTTACAGCAGACTACTTTGGCAGGGTAGCAGAGTCCCTCAATAAACACTAGGCCAGTTTGCTTTCTGACCAGGTCTACATTGTTTTCCAGCATTGTGGAACCCTTGGCTCCATACATTGTTTCTGCAAGTGACACCTGTATATTCACACTCAGCATGCCTTCTCTCTCTTTGTTAACAGACCAGTGGATATGGCCAAGAAGGGAAGTTCAGCGGTCCCCTGAAGCCCATGACATTCTCTATCTTTGAAGGCCAAGAACCAAGTCAAATCATATTTCAGGTAAAGGCTGATCTCTGTTATCTTGACTTCTGTTCACAGTGGACCTTTGGCCTCATCTCTACTGAACAGCAGGGAGTAACAGGAAGGCGGGCAGGCAGTTTTTATCCTTTGTGACTTTGATGAAGCTGAATTAGCAGAGTGGTGTGGGCGTAGGGTGTGACCAGAGCTGGCATCCTTACACAGGCTCCCTTAATTACGCCTGTGGTCAGTGCTTCAGTTCCTCTCAGAGGAGGTCCCCTGAGTGGAAAAGCTACTGATTTCTTTGGGAGGTGCTGGCTTTCTGATCATGAGGACATCCGCTCACCTAGCTTGGCCTGTGAGATGTTTGAAGGGGGTGGGGAGCTTTTCTGTGTGGCCACAGCCTGACTTCCTGCCTGCCTACCTCTGAGTGCTGATTGATGCTCTTGGGTTGCCCAAGCAACGCTGAACATGTTAATCACTTTTTTCCATTACTGTGATGATTTTAGTTTTATTTTCGGTTGCTGTGATAAACACTCTGACAAAATCAACTTTCGGAAGGAAGGGTTTCCTTTGGCTCACAGTACGGGAGAGGATACAGTCCGTCATGGTATGGAAGGCAGGGCAGGAGGATTGAGAGCAGCTGCTCAAATTTCGTACATGCTCTGTAAGCAGAGAGAAAACAGGAAGTGAGGGTCAGGCTATGAAACCTCTTTCTAGTGACCCTGCGATGTACTTCCTTCGGTGAACTCCACTTTTAAAAAATTCCAAAAAAGGGCCACCACCTGGGGTCCAAACGTTCAAATACACGAGCCTGTGGGTGGCATTTCTCTTTCATTCATTCATTCGTTCGTTCGTTTATTTATTTATTTGTTTTTGTTTTTCGAGACAGGGTTTCTCTGTGTAGCCCTGGTTGTCCTGGAACTCACTCTGTAGACCAGGCTGGCCTCGAACTCAGAAATCTGCCTGCCTCTGCCTCCCAAGTGCGGGGATCAAAGGCGTGCACCACCACTGCCCAGCCACATTTCACTTTCAAACTACAATAATGGCAGATTACAGGGGGTGGAAGGAGAATGACTTAGAAAAAAATTTGACTATGGCTTCCATCCATGGTAACTTGGCTCCATTTTCTGGACCTGTGGCAAGGCAGGGAGAGGAAAGCTGCTTGGCCTGTGCTAACTGGAAGCAGAAAGCAGAAGGGTCTAGAGACAAGCCATGAATTCTAGAGGTACACTCTTCAACAGTGACCCATTCCTCCAAGTTAGCAGTTTTCAACCTGTGGGTTGCGATCCCTTTGGGGATCGAACGACCCTTTCACAGGTTTGCCTAAGACTATGGGCAAATACAGATATTTACATTATGATTCGCAGCAGCAGTAAAACTGCATTTATGAAACAGCAACAAAAATATTTTATGGTTGGGAGGTCACTGCAATAGAGGAACTATATTAAAGGGTCACAGCGTTAGGAAGATTGGGAACCACTGCTTTAAGTAGTCCTCACTTCCTAAGAACCCCTTCAGCAAACCAAGTCATTAATGCGTTTGTCACCTGAGGATGTTCACACTCTTACAATCTAATTCCCTCAATGGCATCACCAAATGGGGACTGAGCCTCCAACACATGAGCCTTATTAGGGGCAGGCAATTCATATCTGAGCAATAATCCTGGCAGGCAGTTAGGTACCCATGAAAAGCAGCAGAGGTTTGGGGTGGTGGTTCAGTTGATAAAGCGCTTGCCATACCAGGCATGAGGACCTGAGTTTGGATCCTCAGCACCCACATGTATGAAACACTAGATAAAGTGGCTCATACCTATAATGCCGTCACTGGAGAGACTGAAGCAAGAGGACCCTAGGGTTTGCTGGCCCACCTCTTCTTGCCCAGTCAATGAACTCTAGGTTCAGTGAGAGACTTTGCCTTGTAAAACAGATGGAGAGGGCCTAGGAGGTTGGCTCAATGGGTAAGGACACCTGTTCTGCAAGCGCAAAGACCTGAGCACTCACATAGAAGTCAGGTATGGGTGCTTGTAACTGTATCATTGGGGAAGAGGTAGTCAGCTCCTGGGATTGTGCTAGTTGGCCAGCCTACCCCACATCGCAGGCTCTGTATCCATGAGAGCCTCTGCCCCATGGGAAATGGGCAGAGTAATAGGCAACGATACCCAATATTCTGTTCTGCCTTTCTCGTGTGTGTGCAGGGAAATGAAAGCTATGTACTCACACACTCATGTACCCGTACCACATACAACATGCATCACATGAAGTAATGCGGAGAATAATAGGGACTTCTGATGTTGAACTCTTACCACACATGTATGTGTGCCTACACACACACACACACACACACACACACACACACACACACACACAAGGGAGAGAGAGAGAACATACACACAAGAATGGATACACAGAACACATAAATATGTGTATACCGTACATTTGAAGGGGGAGTGAAAAACCTTAGCTCTCCCCCAGCGTGTCACTGATATGAATTAGAGGGAGATGACATCCCCTAAAAATGCACCGGAAGGTCCAGGCAGAGCATCCTCTCTACATATGTGCATCTGCCTTCTCTTCCATCACAGGCATCTTCATAGCACAGACAAACAGTAATGACCTTGGTGGGAACACTGTCTCTCAGCTGCTCTCAAGCACGCAGTGTTTTTTCTCTTGTGCTGTTTTGCTCTCTCCCCTTCCCCCTCAATGTTACAGACTGGGGAGGTCAGCTCACTTTTCAACAAGTCTTAGAGGACACTTGAAGTATCCGAGCTGAAATCTGGAACAGGAGCCCTCCTTGCTCCCAGAGCCCATGTTCGATAAGCTTAAACTTCACAGGACAATTCACCAGTAGGTTGTACAGTACAACTGGGCTTGACTTAAGTTTCTGGCCCGAAAGATCTGTCCTTTAACTGAAAGCTTGACCAGGAGAATGCAGGATCCTGGCTAGGGGTCTGCAGCAGCACAAGTCTTTCTCATTTTCTACCGTGCCAGGGAGCTCATGTCAGAGTCTCCCTGACATTTTTTTTATCTATTTCCTTAGCACTTTACAATCTGATATGAAGTTTACACACTAGGCATCATATTTATTTATTTATTTATTTATTTATTTATTTAGCATAAACAGAATGTCTGCTGTGAGGTACAACCAATTTAAGCTCATCCCCAACTATCTTACAAATAAATGAGACTCAGACTGGTTATTTTATTTGGTTTTGACAAATAGAGGGTTCACCCCTAATCTACTCTTCTAACTGCTGCCCTGGCTACCTCCCCAGCACCGTACCCCAGATACTTGGTGTTTCTCCTGGCCATGTGCTCTTCATCCATCTCCCCTCATGGGCACTTCCTCTCTTCTTCCTCCTTCTCTGGTCTCTCCCCCAACCAGGTCACAGGTACCCCAAGTACCTCTAATCCCTCCAGTAACTGGCTGTAGCCAATTTTATTTAACCAATGGTTTTAAATAAAGGAACAAAATTTGCACAACAAAAGCTCGTAAACATCAGAAGTCACTCATAGGCCTAGACCTTCTGGTATAGAATTTATCATTACAATACATAGCAATAGACCAAACCTTAACACTACTGTACACAAAGCACCATTCTCAGTGATGGGGGCATAAATGATCTCCTGACCTGGTGAGCTTACTGCCTGAAGAAGAACTGAAAGCAAATCTTGTGAGAGGCTGGTGGTCAAAGGACAGCAGAAGAAAGAATGATGAATTTTATTTAGTTTTGAAATTGATACTTTATATATTTGTCATGTAGAAGTTTATACACGCATACACATTGAATTGATTACTATATGTATCAACTCAAATACCTTTTTTTGTGACTAAAAACTGTAAAAGAATCGATTTTCAAGGAAGATGGTAGTAAACGGACGGCTTTCAGCCTCTGTGGACTGAGTACTGGAAGGCGAGGCAGTATGTGCAGAAGGAAGCAGTCATTGGACTAGCAACAGGTAGAGGGTGGAGGTGCTTGTTTACCAAGAAGGTAACAGAGTTGAGAGTGGGAGTTGGTGAATATCAAAAGCCTGCATGCCGCTCAGCTCAGAATAGAGCAAATAGGCCGCTCATTCTGTGCTCACCAGTAGGTCCACTGGCTTTCAGTAAGACATGGACTCACTTCTCCTCTCATCCACATCCACACCATTTCTGTCTCTCATTAGAAAACAATTGGGCTTCCAAGGAATAATAATAAAATAAAATAAGATAAAACAAAAACTAACATATCAGAATTGGACAAAATAAACATAAACAAAAGAGCCCAAGAGAGACATAAGAAACAGAGACCCACTCATGCGCACACTCGGGAAGCCCATGCAAACCCTAGACTGGAAAACTGCAAGTCATCATATATGTACAAAGGGCCTGTGGGATAAAAGAAGAGAAATTATAAAAATATAATAAAAATAAAATAAGATAAAAATAAAAAAGAAACAGGAACAGTCTTGATATGGTACTGTGAGACACGGAGCCTCCAACGGTGTCACTGAGTTGATATAATACTGTGAAACATGGACCCTCCAACGATGTCACTGAGTTGATATGATACTGTGAGACATGGAGCCTCCAACGGTGTCACTGAGTTGATATGATACTGTGAGACATGGACCCTCCAATGATGTCACTGAGTTGGTTTTCTGCTGATCATGCAACCTACATGTTTGTTATTTTAACTTTTTGTTGATCTACAAAATTTTTCTCAGGCAAGTGAGTAATTTTTCGCTTCTGTTAGCATTGCGTGTCTGCATCTGTTGCATTGTCTCTTTCTTCCTTCCTTCCTTCCTTCCTTCCTTCCTTCCTTCCTTTCTTTCTTTCTTTCTTTCTTTCCTCTCTTTCCTTTCTTCTTTCTTTCTCTTTCTGTCTTCCTTCCTTCCTTCCTTCCTTTCTTTCTATATAGCTTCTAAAGAGTTTGTGATCTGATTTCTTTGTAGTTAAAGTTTACTTTTCCCAGTGTGCTAGCTGGGTTTTGTTTGTTTTGTTTTGTTTCTGTCAATTTGACACAAGCTAGGGTCATCTGGAAGGAAGAATCTTAATGGAGAAAACGTTTCCATAGGTTGGCCTGCTGCAAGCGTGTGTGGGCTGACTGTGCTATACTTTCACAGTACGTAGGGTTATTGCCAGGATTAAATATGCTTAGGAAGGCTCCTATGAATATCAGCTTAGCAATTAACATAACTGCATTTATCCCTTCCCTATCTTCTCTCCAAACCCTCCCACATACCCTCCCCACTCTCCTTCCAATTTATGGCTTTGTTCACTAATTGTTATCCCATGTATATAAATATATACATATACATCCTTACATATATGTATTCATTATATTGATATTACTAGGAGACACAGTCTCACAGTAAACTCCTAGATCCTCTGGCTCTGACCATCTTTCACCCCCTCTTCCACAGTGTTTCCTGAGCCTTGGGTGTGGGAGTGGCAAACACTATTCTTTATCAAATAGAATTTCCCTGACATCCAGTTATGCTATACCTGGGCACATTTCCAAAGGGTTGTGTGTTCTACAAGGGGTACTTGTGAACCCTTGTCTATACTGTTCTGTTTGAAGTGGCAAGGGCATCTGAGTTAGGTCCATTTCCACTTAGAATTCATCTTTAACCTTTTGGTTATAAAAGCAGATTGTTACTTCAGATATTTTTAAAGCCCCTAATTCTGGCTTGCTATAGGTCTCTAATTTCATCCCATTGTATAAGTGGGAATATTTTTGTATGATTTGTATCCTTTAAATTTTTTATGACTTTATCACCACATAGGATTTATCCTGGAGAATATTCAGTGGAGTTTGCTTGTGTTGGACGGAATATTCTGTTAGGGTAGCTTCAAGTTTGTCTGTAGTATTATTCAAAGCTTTCTTTCCTTATTGATTCTTGATTTGCTCTATACATTATTGGAAGAGATGTCTTGAAATTGTCAGTAATGATAGTTTCATAATCCTAATATTTCTGTCCACTCTCCCAGTATTTGATGCACTTTACAGTCTCTAACATTTAGATATGCAAATGTTTACAATAGCTACAGTTTCCTTACATATCAACCCTGCTCTAACATTTAGATATGCAAATGTTTACAATAGCTACAGTTTCCTTACATATCAACCCTGCTCTATCTTGTCTTTCCTTTTGAATAGGGTATCATTCTGTAGCTCGAGCTATTAACTCATTCTATAGCCCAGGCTAGCTAGAAATCTTTTTTGCCTTAGCTTCCTGAGATTATAGGTATGAGCCACCGGCCTAGCTTTTACTTTTTATCTATAACAAGTTTGCCTTAAGCTCTGTTTTGTCTGGTTCTCGCTTAACTTCACCCTCACTTTGGACAATTGTTTTATTGGATTAGAAGCCTTACTTGTCTCACCAATTGTAGCACTTGGGTTGTGTTATTTACAGCCCTTGGTCTTACTGAGAAATCTCTTCATATTATTGAAAAGTTCTGTGTGTCACGATGCTTAGATTTACTGGAGTCCTTCCTGCTGTTTTTCAGGGTACTCTGTCTTTCAAATATTTGATTGTGTTCCATTTAGGATCATGTGTCTGTGCTTTCTTCCTTCCGGAGTTCACTGAGTTTCATGGATGGGTCTATGAGCATTTTCTTCACATTTGGGGAGTTTTAGGCATCCTGTCTTCAAATAATCTTTTTGTCTCTTTTCATTCTTCCTCCCCGCTTGGGACTTTTACAGCACATGTATGCACTTGCTTGATGGTGCCTTTTCAAGCCTTCATTTTTTGTTGATATTGGTTTTTCTTGTTTTTTGTTTTTTGTATTTTAAGGTAGGTAGTTCACTTTTCAAGTTCACTGGTTTTCCACCAGCTCAAATAGTTTTTCAAGTTCTCTCAAATGTTTACTTTAACTAATATACTTTCAACTCCAGAAATCCTACTTTAAAAAAAAACAAACCTTTTATGTCTGTATTCTCCATTTGATAAGACTTATTTTTATGCTTTCCCTAGTCTTCTAGAGATGGTTTCCTTTAGTTCTGAATCTATTTAAAATAGATCATTTAGGATCTTTAGCAAGTTCAACATCAGCGCTTCCTTAGGAACAGTTTTTGTATCTACAATGTACGTTACTTACTCATTTAGCTGTATGTCACACAGTCATTTATTGAAGAGTAGACATTTTAAATGATGTGATATGGTAATCTAGGCATCCCATTGTTTCCTTCCTTAGAGCATATTGCTTCTACTTCTTGTTTAGTGGCTTTTATGGGCTAAGTCTGAAAAGTCCGTATTCATTGTTACATTCAGCCACTGAAATTCCTGCTCAGCATGGTGCTCAGTTAATGACTGGATGGAAATTATGTTAGGTCCATTGGATCAATCAGTCTCAGCTTTCACCAACAGGCACTCGGAGCATGTTAGAGCACGCCACCAGCAGTAAGCTGGAGAGTTTACAGCTTTGGCTTTCCCTTCACATCAGCCAGGGATGAGGGCTTAGAGCCTTCTCTGACCTTTCCTGGCCGTGCTGGCAGCTCCGATAATGGATGATGCCGCCAAGGACTAACACAGGAGGTTTGCACAGTCCCCTGTAGGCAGTTTATTCCCTAGCCTTTCCTTTAAATGTGTGACCAGTTTCTCATTTGCTTCAGCCTTGGTTCCTGTCTCAACCTCAACAGTAGCCATTGCTGACAGGTCTGAAGATTACTTACTTTAAAAATATTTTTATTTATTCTTGGAAAATGTTACATGTATCGTTACATGTATCATGGATACAATGTATCTTGATCACATCCATCTCTCACTCCCCACTCCAGTTTCCCCATCCCAGACCCTTCCTAACGAATTTCCCAAACAATTTCGTCTTCTTTTTAAATGTTTATTTTTAACCTGTGACTCCAAGTAGAGCTGCATATCTGTGTGCATAGTATAAGGTCATCCATTGGGGCACAGTGTACCAGTGGCCACGCCTCTCCTAAGAACAGTGACTCTCCCTCCTTGTAGCAACCATCAACTGCAATACTTCTTAAGTGAGGGCTGGGCCTTCGTAGCCCTGCCCCCACCCATGGTGGAATTTTAACTTAGTCCATGAGTACAACATCCATGTCTTATCCAAAAGACAACACACACACACACACACACACACACACACACACACACACAGAGGTATATCCAGTTTCTCTTCAGTGACATACCCTGTTCCCTAAGCCTTTGGGAGATATTTTATTCACAACAGGGGCTTGTTGTATAGTCCTTGGGTTGGCCTGGTGCTCACTATGTATCCTAAGCTGGCCTCAAACTTACAGCAATCCTCTTGCCTCAGCCTCCTGGGTGCTGAGATTGCAAGTGTGAAGTACGATGCCCACCAGTTTTGGATGGGTCTTTTCATTAGAAGTCTGGGGACATTAATAGTGATGAGAACTGACTCAGATTAAATAAAGACACCAGCAGGCTCCATAATGATGGCTCTCCAGCAGTGGCTTTTTGGGAGTTCCTGTCCTCTCTGCCCATTGCCACACTGTGCTGGTGAGGCTGTCCTGTCCCTTCTATCCTCTGTCACACTGAGCTGGAAGGTCAGTGGGGTAAGGCAAACTAAAACAGTACAGGTTGTTGCTCATTGACATCCAGGAGGGTTTTGATCAGTTCCGATGCTCTGGCAAAGTTGATAAACTGGTGTTTGCCACTATCTACCAACATTTTCATGCTTTGATGGGGGAACAGCAGGGTCTCACTCCACCTCTCCCGTTGACATCAGACTTGGCTTAAGACACTAACAGCGGCACTGTTTATTAATAACTGTGTAATAGCAACTAGCAAATTTGTAAAGCCCTGTCTACCCATGCTGTTCTCGCCTCGTTTGTACACATTGCTGACACGTACACTTCTGCTTCTGAGGCAACTATGGCCTGGCTTTACTCTTGTGTACTTTTGTTGCTTTACACAATATTGTGTCTTTTGCCCTTTATAATGAAGCTTAAAGGGTCAATATTGATCATGCTGTATGCTTTAAGAATTCATGAATTCATAGATATCTGAGTTTTTAACTTTGCTAACATAATAAACATTTCCTCTTGCACTCTAAGAATGTAATTCATGCTTAAAAATTCCAAGACAAATTTTGTGTATCATTGTTTAGTATCAAAGACTATACTTTATACCTCAAGTCATTTCCAGATGGGTCATATAAATTATATCCTATCAACAATATATCTATTTCTTTGCAGCCTTATATCCATGAGATGAACTTATAATTACTAATGAAGTTGAACAACTTTTATTCTTAGTTTCATGCAGAATTCCTAATTTTTTTGCTGCTCTCTTAAAAGGAGCTGCAACTATCTCATTAAAAGTTGTTGATTAGTTTTTCTGTGTTGTAAAAAGTCACTATGAAGATTCTCATTCAGGAATATGTGGCGTAGAAGGCACTTGTGGACTGTTTTCCTTAACTTGTGTCTCCACCTTTGTCACAAGTATTAAAGTACTGAGTGACATCTTTTGGGTTTGGTGATAAAGCTAGAAATCTTAATGTTTCTTAGAGGCTGGTGACATCATGGCTCTGACATTCAGTGAAAACTATCTTTTAGCCTTAGCTACAGTTTAATGCACCACAGTCTTTCCTCCACGTATTGGATAGTATGAGACTTTGTTTATTGAGAGAAATGTGTTCTGAGTGCTGCACAAAGGATGCACAGACAGTATTTTAGCATTTGCCACCAAAAAGGGCTTTGGGTTTCCTATTCGGCGTTTGTACAAACGAAAAATGGAAATTGGAGTCTTTCTACGGATCTACAGCACTGTGCTCTCCTCAGAACCTGATGGGATTTTTTTTTTTTTTTTGCTTTTTTCGCAGTTTAAGGCCAACCCTCCAGCCGTGACTTTCGAGCTAACGGGAGAGACAGATGGTATATTTAAGATAGAAAAGGATGGGCTTCTGTATCACACAAGAGCCCTGGACAGAGAAACAAGAGCGGTTCATCATCTGCAGGTGAGCTGAGACAGTGGGATGACCCTCAGTGGGACAACACGAAGGCTTCTGGAGCACTCTCAGTCCCCAAATTCCCCAGCACCTTCATCCCTTACTTCTTGTTCAGCTCTCCTGATGTTAGTGCAAAGCTGCAGTCCTCATATGGCCTCCATCCCTCCCTTCTTCCCTTCCTCCCTTGTTCCCTTCCTCCCTCCTTCTTCCCCCTTTCCTTTCCCCTCCTCCTCCTCACGTCTTTGAAACCAACTACAGAGGGCTTTTTGACCATAGTAATCCAATTTACACGATCAAAGTCCTCAGATGGCCATGCTCACTTGGGTACTGGGGCTGAAACCCAGCTCTGTGCCTCTGATGCCCTGGTGCTTGGTGTGTGGGCCTCACACCCACTATGAAGTCAGTGCTTCGCAGAGTCACCGCAGCTCCAGAATGCAGAAAGAACTCATGGTCCTCCAGGAAGTGCTCTTCATTTCCTTTCCCCTATAGTTTCCTAGTGGGTTTCTGAATAGCTAGAAGGGCAGAGCGCTAACTGAAAAGGAGCAAGCTGAAAGCATCTTGTCTGTCACTTTTCACCATGGGCTCTGTAGAGCCATGACCACTATGCTAACTCTGAGGCGTCATAGCACACCATCATATGAGTAATGTCCTGTGTCCAGTACCCTGCACATCTAGAAAACCACGGCCATCATCATCCTGGCTTAACTGATTGGACCTCTATTTTAGCAGTACATAATTTGGGCTTTTGTGGGTTCTTCATCTCCTGTACTCACCAGGTCATTGGTCTTTTGAATTTTAAGTTCCTATAAGTGACTTTTGGGTATATATCTGAAGTCCAGAGTCACAAGGCAGCTTTCTTTTCTTCAACAACAGCTTGCAGCCTTGGATTCTCATGGAGCTATAGTAGACGGCCCAGTTCCCATCATCATAGAAGTCAAGGACATCAATGACAACCGACCCACGTTTCTCCAGTTGAAATATGAAGGCTCAGTGAGGCAGAACTCTCGCCCAGGTAAAACGGGCAGTCTGAGTATGTCTGTGGAATGATGGAAGACTGGAATTGTGTGGCTGGCAGTTGTCACTGTAGCTCCGCATGTCTGTGGAGTGATGGAAGACTGGAATTGTGTGGCTGGCAGCTGTCACTGTAGCTCCACATGTCTGTGGAGTGATGAAAGACTGGAATTGGGTGGCTGGCAGCTGTCACTGTAGCTCCACATGTCTGTGGAATGATGGAAGACTGGAATTGGGTGGCTGGCAGTTGTCACTGTAGCTCCACAAGACTTTCTATCTTATGTACATTTCATAGCAATCTGAGTGCTGTTCTATCATGCCAATTATTGGACCAAAGTCGCTCATCCTTGGCCCTGTTTAGTCTTGGGCACTGTAGAATGTTTGAAAGTATCTTTGACTTCTATCTATAAGATGCCAGAAACACTCCCCTCTCTAAGCTGTGACAATAAAAAAAAAAAGTCTCTAGAAGTTCTAGAGAGATGGCTCAGCAAGTCATTTTGCTCTTCAAAGGATCTGCATTCAATTCCAAGGACTCATGCTGGGCGGCGCACACATTGCCTGTAACTTTAGCTTTAAGACATTCAATGTTTTCTTTTGGCCTCTGTGGGCACCCACATTTGTGTGCACATTCCTCTCCCCATAGTTAAAAATGAAGTAAATCATTAAAAGAGACTCTAGATCTTGACAAATGTACAGTGAAAGTCAAAACTCTTGATTCTTTAGTGAACTCTCAAATGCTCCACAGCTGGAGAACACCCAAAGACTATCTGGAAAGATGAGCTTGCTCTCTCATATCTTTGTGGGATCCTCTCCTTATGGCTGTTCCCCAGCTGTGGCCCACTCCTTCTCCATGTTGGCCTAATCTCTATGTCTAGACCCTCGGTATTTCCATCCACTCATATCAAGGGATCATTTGTGTGACTCAACGCTTTTCTTAGTCTCCGGTAGCCAAGCACCCACTCAGGGATGGCTGCACTATCCCTGTCCCTTGTCCCTAGGTTGGAACACCAATGACTCACTTACTAGATTTTGCTACATAAGAATCTTCTAGACAGAAACATCTTTTCTCTTCATGAATCAAATCTCTTGGAGAAGTGATTTTCAGAATTGGGGAGCTCCTGTGTTATCTTAAAAGTTGGAGGGAGCACACACAGAGTTTTAAGCCTGTGATTTTTTTCCTAGTGGCATCCTGGTCAGTGTTCAGTAGCTGCTGCTCCTGAGGTGTCTGTGAGGAAGTGTGGTTTGTGCCCTCTGCAAGGTTTCATGGCATAACTATTTACCATAGCCTACTTCAAATCACCAGTGCTATTAGTACATGAGTTTATAGATTTGGGTCTGGTTAGTCAAATCAGCAGTGCT
>NW_022196896.1:24946895-24962221 GCF_008632895.1 Mastomys coucha | reverse complement strand
CTGGTTAGTCAAATCACCAGTGCTATTAGTACATGAGTTTATAGATTTGGGTCTGGTTAGTCAAATCACCCGTGCTATTAGGACATGAGTTTATAGATTTGGGTCTGGTTAGTTTTAGTGTATGGTGTTTTTATTTGCATGCTTTTTTTGTAATCAAATTTATAAAAACCTTAGAAAATTAACTGATTGAAAAATTTCTGGAAATTCAAAATTCACGAGCACAATTTTGTAACACTGGCTAACATCTTAGACAGTAAAACACTCATTCAGTAAATAATTTAAAGGAGCATGGAGTGTTTAATGAAAAGTATGTTTTTCAAGACAAAAATAGTTTAATGAGAAAATGACATCGTTTGAAGCTTTGCAAGTTTCTTTACTGTCTGGATGAATAAAAACAATTGGGATAAAGGTCTGTGTCTGGATCCATGCTGTTACCACATGCTATTGTTGTTGAAGTAGTATGTGACAAAAATTAGTCTCACACAGATCTGTAGTTTAGGAAATGAGGAATATTTTAATAACATTTTCAGATATTATGGACATTCTTTGATACATAACCAAAACTTGAAAAGTGCTTGTTTCTTGCATATGGCAGCAATATAGTAATGGTATATTTTGTACTATTTTACATTAAAATCCACTAAATTATCTTATTCTTAAATGGATCTTTTCCAGATGTGATTTCAAACACTGTAACTTTTTGAAATATGCCTAGGGACTCCTATAGGAAGCAAAATAAATATTAATTTTTCCTGTTAAGAATTGAGGCACTTTCTTCCACTCTCTCTGCATCTTCTGGGGCAGGACATGGACATAGATGGTTTAAGTTTCAATTCTCTTCCTCTGTGTATGCTTTGTTGCCAGGAAAGCCTTTCTTGTATGTCAATGCCACAGACCTGGATGATCCGGCAACTCCCAATGGCCAGCTTTTTTATCAAATTGTCATCCAGCTTCCCAAAATCAACAATGTTATGTACTTTCAAATCAACAACAAAACAGGGGCAATATCGCTTACCCCAGAAGGTGAGTCACGGCAGACCCTCACAAGTCAAGCCGTCCTCCTCAGTCAGAGGAGGTTCTGTCACCCGTGGGGACACGTCTTTTCTCCTTCTCCTCCCCTATTTGTATAGGATCCCAGGAATTGGATCCAGTGAAGAATCCTACCTACAACCTGGTGGTCTCGGTGAAGGACATGGGGGGCCAGAATGAGAATTCCTTCAGTGATACCACATCTGTGGACATTACTGTCAGAGAGAACATCTGGAAAGCACCAGAACCTGTGGAGATTAGAGAAAACTTGACTGATCCTCACCCCATCAGAATCACTCAGGTAGTGTCCAAGTGATATTTATAGCTAATTCGGACCCATACATTGATATGTAGAGACCTATCCTCAAGGTCTTCACTAATTGTTTTACTAGATACATTTTGCATTATGTAATTACAAAGCAAACTAAGTAATCAAGGCCCTACATCTCCAAAGTTTATCATCACAAGCAGAAAACTTGGCCCATGCGCATGTGTGCATGCACACCCATACCCCCACATCCCCCTACTTTATTGGGGTGTTTTATTGTTTTCATCCAGTAGTATGAAATATAGCTGCCTTAGTAGGTTGAATGGCATGTGGTATACCATCAGTATACGTTGTTAGTAACAATATCAGAGAAACCAGGTCCTCTCAATGTATCAGGTCTTACTTTTGAGTATATTTTGTTGTTGTTTGGAGAATAACTCTAGTAGTTATTTTTATTTCTGAGATCCTTCAGCCTTTAATATTTGATGGGGTACATCTCATCATGCATTTCAATTAAATGAATAAATGAATCTAAGTCTGTTGTTCTCAACCTGCGGGTTGTGACCCCTTTGGGGGTTGAATGACCCTTTCACAGGCGTCGCATCAGATATCCTGCTTATCAGATATTTACATTTCAATCCACAGCAGTAGCCAAATCACAGCTAAGAAGTAGCAATGAGATTAATTTTATGGTTGGGGTCACCAAACCATGAGGAATTGTATTAAAGGGTAAGACAATTAGGAAGGTTTAAAACCATCTCTTTAAGGAATCTTTTATTGCTCTGGATTCATCTTAATTTTGGATTCTAGAAGCTCATCATGCATCATATAAAGTGCACTTTACTTCATAAATTGATGTTACACCCAGTCAGAGTTCTAGAAGAAAGCAACCTGTGGACTCTTCTGTGGGTTTGTAAAGATTACTTTAGGGAAGGAAGAATTCCCTTGTCTGCTTTTTTTTTTTTTTTCTTTTTTTCTTTTTTTGGTATTTTCGAGACAGGGTTTCTCTGTATAGCTCTGGTTGTCCTGGAACTCACTCTGTAGACCAGGCTGGCCTCAAACTCAGAAATCCACCTGCCTCTGCCTCCCAAGTGCTGGGATTAAAGGCGTGCGCCACCATCGCGCGGCTCCCTTGTCTGCTTTTAAGGTTACTTTAGGTTGAGAATTTTAAAAAATGTTACTTAGTTGCTCTAAGAAACTGCTCATGTGCAGACAGAGTTGTGAGAAATTCCGAAATGAGACAATAGAAGCTGTTGACCTTCTCTTCAGTCTGTTTACCTTTCCCACCGCTCGCTTTGGCCATGCAGGTGCAGTGGAATGACCCAGGGGCCCAGTATTCCTTAGTCAACAAGGAGAAGCTGCCACAGTTCCCATTCTCGATTGATCAAGAAGGAAATATCTACGTGACTCAGCCCTTGGACCGGGAGGAAAAGAACTCGGTGAGCGAAAAGGGACGTTCCGTGGGCCACAAGACAAATCCTATGTCTACTTATGGTTGAGGACAAATTAATTGTACATTAAAAAAACAAGATGAAACTGTGTTCCAGATCCTAGACATTTGTGCATTCTCAGAGACACTGTGATTTCATGACTTCCCCACAAGTCTAACCAACATACTTAGAACTGAGAAATGAGGGGGAGTGAGTATGTCCGTGGGGTGATGAAATTCACTTCCCCTCATTTCTCAGTGCTAAGTATGTTGACACTAAGGTGAGAAGAGATGGTTAGCAAAACAGTTATTTTCCTCCACCCGTTAAAGGGATAGTGAAGGCGTCTTCTTACCTCTGCCTTTCACATTGCAGTATGTTTTCTTTGCAACTGCCAAGGATGAGAATGGAAAACCACTCGCATATCCGCTGGAAATTCATGTGAAAGTTATTGACATTAATGACAACCCACCGACATGTCTGTCTCCAATGACTGTATTTGAAGTCCAGGAGAATGAAGTATTGGGTAAGAAATGAGAGCTGTGTGATGTCATGGACCTGTCTTCCCTACCTGTTTCTGTGATCCCTTCCTAGCCTCTGGGGGTGACCTATTCTGCAGTCCATGGTCCATGTCTAGAACGGCACAGAGATAGAAGGTATCACGAGAGTCATATAGGTCCAATGTTTTGAATTGAACACTGTCTCTGGTCCTCTTAAGTTGATGCTTTTATAAACTGCCACCATCGCCACTGTTTCAGTGATAGTCACTGCAGAGCAGCATCCTGTGTACATGACCAGAAGGGTCGTCCTTGCAAGATTTTCCCTTCAGATATCTTATCAAACTTCTAAACAACTTACTTTCAAGAGATAAAGCTTCATCCAGCTTGCTAAAGAACTTGTTCTTTTACATCCATAGCCAGATATCCCACAATAAGTTGACAATACCAAGTTCAATGTAACCCTGTGGTTCCCTTTCCAGAAAGCCAAAGGTAACTGAGGAAGCTGGCAAGTGAAGTTAAGCCTCAGGCATGCTTGTTCTTTAGGTCTTTCTACCTTTGAGAAAAATGTGTCTCCTGATAGCTTTGTTTGTACAGGAACAACACTGTAAGAATGCTACTGACTAGGGACAACACTGTAAGAATGCTAACGACTTCTGAGGGGTTCGTTGTTTCTCCCCTGGATTTGAGGCTTTAGTCTAACTCCTTCTTGGAGTTGAGCCCATTGAGTAGACTGACATGTCTTTTGTGTTTGGGCTATGTACTTTTTAAGCTTGTGAGATCAGCTTCTTTGTGCTCCCCCTGGGTGGGGCCTACGCATCGAGGGATGAACATTTTCTTTGATCCTTCTGCTCTGGCTGCAACTCAGCTTTGACACAGCAACCGCTTTCCTGGTGGCTTGGTGGGGTTTCCTCCCATGGGATCACTCTTTGCCTCCTGGTGTTAGGTGTCACACAGAGGATGCATATTCTCTGGGTGTCCTGCAGTGGGGTGGTGTTCTTCATTTTATTTATCTCAATTCCTGCTTCAGCAAGGGAGGGTTAAATCATAGCTTGAAAGGTTTCAGCAGATATAAGGAATGAAGTCACAGGGACAATTGTATAATGGAGTAATTATTTAACAGCCAGCAAACACTTGTGCCATTATGTTTCACTGAAATTGGGGCTGGCCTTTGGTGCTGAAGGAAGGAAGAGAAATCTTTCGGGACCTTTCTAGATGACACCACAGGTCTCTTCATACAGGGCTGTCCATATGCTATATTTGTTCTGTATTGCTACATAACAAATTGCCCTCAAATTTAGCAGTTTAAAATGACAGACTCTCATTACATCAGTTTCTGTGAGTCAGGAATCTGATTGCAGTTCAGTTTGGGCCTCTGATTAGGAGGGACTGGGAGAGGGAGAGAGAGGAAGAGAGAAGCAACATGGCAGTCCCAGTGTTTCTGTAACCTATTCTTGGAAGTGACACTTGTGTCACATTCATCTCATCAGGATCTGGTCACTAGGCTCCACTCACAATTGAAAGGCAGATGTCATGGAGCATGGGTACCAGAAGATGGGGAGCATCATTTGGAGGCTGCCTACTTCCTTTAGGAAGAGGATGGTGTGTTTTCTTAGACCGGTGAGGCCATTGTTAGTAACGTGCTCAGGGTCTCCATATGCTCCCTGTTTTCTGAGATGTGAGAATTCACTTTGGAAAAGTACTTCATGAATTCTTTAAAGGAAGAAAAGTTCTCTCCAGCTGGATATGTTTCCATATGCAGCTTGTGAGAAGTATAGACAATGCATCTCCTTCTTGAGGAATACACGAAGCACTGGTTCATTCCTCTTAAGTTTATACTGTCTTCTTTGCCATCGTCATACAGTCAGTATCTTATAGGACAGCTTCTACTCTCAAGTCTTAACAATACCGACTACAATTCCTGAATCCCATCTGTGACCAAGACCAGCTTCTCATGAAGTCCCTCCTACCTTAAAATATTCCTGGATGCCCCCAAGCGTTGCTGTGTGTGCCCCTGGATCAGCTTTGGTTACAGCTTGTCCTGGCTTCAGTCACGCAGAAGCTGCATACTTCTTTCCCTTCTGGTTCATCCAAAGCCTTCCTGCTCTCACCTAGGGATGCCTGCAGTGCCAACACTGTGCCTGACAGCTGGAAGCTTCCCATGGACAGAACAGAATCACATCCTGAGCACCATGTGCGTGTGGCTAGAGGAAATGTTCAGAATGCCTTTCTTGAGAGGCCGTGTGTCACCACAAAGTTTCCTCAGTTATGATGAATTTAGAAAGAGGTAGCTGCTGTTACATGAGTACAAATTCCAAACTGCTTCTGAGCCACATACCCCAGGGGTGCAAATATCTCTATATCTATCTCTATATATGCATCTCTCTCTCTCTTTCTCTCTCTCTCTCTCTATATATATATGTACATATATATACATATGTAGATAGATAGATAGAGAGATAGATAGAGAGAGAGAGATAGTGATAGAGAAAGAGGTAGTTCTTCCATTTTCCATCCTTTAAGAGTCTATATAAGCCAGTGGATGCAAACTGATATAAATTAAGAGTGTAATTCAATTCAAATAGTGGCATCCAAATAAATCTCAGGTGGGATTCTTACTTCATGAAAGGAACCCGTATTTCCCATTTTTATAGATCCAGATGACCACAGATTCTGTCAGAACTTGCTCAAAGCTGGTAGGACACAGAATCATATCCACTGACTTCAGGAACTCCTGGGCCAAAACACACACAGACACAGTATACATATGGCATGGCATGTGGGGTGTGTGTGTGTGTATGTGTGTGTGTGTGTGTGTGTGTGTGTGTGTGTGAGACTATTCTTTGTGTGCTACCTTTGTGTGGGTGGGGTCAGCCTCTATAGTTGTTCACATAGCTCTCAGAAGTAGCCAAGGATTGGTTTCTTCTAGTTTAGCTGTGCCATTTGCTCAATGTGTTAATGTTTTAGGGCTATGGTAATAAGGCACCTGAAATTCGAACCTCTCAGTTCTGATGATGGGGAATCTGAAATTATGGTGACAGGATCTTGTGGGAGAGCCTGTTGCCTCTTCTGACTCTGACTTAAGCTAGTTGCTGACAACAGTCTGCAGATCTCTTTTCTCCTCTTCTTTTTCATCTCCCTTTGTGTCTCCATATCCTCCTCTTGTGCGTGGATGTTTTCACCCCAGTAATGTAGCTGCTCATATCTCTGATGGCCCTATTTTCAAATAGGGTCCCCCACCAAGATTGGAGGTGGATGTAGATTCCTTTGGGTGGGTGAGGAGCAGGAGGTACACCATGCTGAACTGTCACTCTCCACCAAATCTATAAGTTGATGTCCTAGCTCCTTGTGTGGGATAAATTGTTCTTCCTACCCAATTTATAGGATAAAGTTCTAGGTCTTAGTACTTCAGAATATGGCTATACAGATGTAGATGTTTTAAAGAGGAAATTGGGTAGGATGTGGCTGGGTAGGATGAGGGACTGGGTAGGATGAGGGATTGGGAAGATAGCTTAGTCAGTACATTTCTTACCTTGACTCTATAAGGACCTGGGTTAGATCCTCTGACACATAACACACAAAGCCAGGCATGGCAGTATATATTTGTAATCCCAGTGCTGGGGAGCCAGAGACTGGGGTTCACTGGCCAGACAAGTTAAATATACTTAGCAAGATTTTGTCCAGAGAGGGAGCTGGAGACTCTGTTTAAAAAACAAAATAAAACAAAACAAAAACCAAACAAAAGAAAAACCACAAGAACAACAGAAACCCAAGGTGGGTAGCTTCTGAGGGATGATGCTGATGTTGCCCTCTGACTCCCACATGCACATGTGTGTACATGTATACCCACCCACACAAGTAGGATGAGGACCCAACTGGTGGGCCTTAATCTAATCGGACCGGAGTTCCTAGGATAAATTTGGGTGCTACGGTACGAAGAGGAGGGACATAGGGAGGAGGAAGAAATAGCCATAGAGAGAAGCTTAGAGGAAAGCAACCTTGTCAACACCTTGAATTCATGTGTCCAGCCTCTAGGTCGCCCAGAAGGCTGATTTTTGTTTACGTCTCTCAGTTAACAACACTGTATGGCAGCCTTGGCTGCTACAGTGTCCAATGAAGCATACCGTGGAAAAATGCAAGGAGCCAAAGCAAAGCTAAATGCCTTTGCTCACTCCCCCAAACTGTCCCCCATGTTTTCTAGGAAGCTGCTTTATGAATTGGTTGTTGTCCTTTCCTCTCCATAGGTAGCAGCATCGGGATCTTTGCTGCCCACGATATGGATGAAGCTGACAATATCAACAGTATTTTGAAGTACAGACTTGTAGACCAAACACCCAAAGTTCCTTCAGATGGACTCTTTCTCATTGATGAATATGAGGGGAAAGTCCAGTTGGGCAAACAGTCCTTGAAGAAGCAGGACAGTCCTCAGTACAACTTAACAGTGGAGGTGTCGGACATAGGTAAGCCCTGTACTCAACGTGGCTGTTGTCCTTCTACGATCTGTGAGACTTCTCATGCTGGTAGCATTCTCTGCTTTCTACGATTGTGAGGAAGCCAGGTGTTTTCTTAAGAGCTAGAGGTACAGATCCAGAGACATTGCATTGTCTCTGGTCCTCTGAGAACTAGGTGTCAAGAGGGATTCAGTGACCATCTCAAAGGGGATGTCTTTAAGGAAAAATGGAAAGAAAACTTCAAAGTCGAGGGGATCCCCAGACAGCAATACTGGCTTGATCATGATGGAAGGAGTTTTGATAACAATGTTCTAGACCATTGAGCAGTCTGAGAAGAAATTCAAATGGTTGTCAGGAATTCTGCAGGTCATTGTCTCTGGGGATAGGCCTGTCTTTGCATCACAACTTGCTCAGTAATCGTCTGCGGGCAGCCAACGGAAGATGAAGCGCAAGTGTAGTGTTGGTCACAGCCTAACACTGCAGGTCATCAGTCCAGCTGTTAAACTTGCCAGGCGCAGTCCGAAGCAACTATAATTAAAAGACAGGAAAAATTCTTTCTTTACCTTACTTCCAGACTGAAAGTATCTGTGTATGAAAGCAGTAGAGAAATGTGTCATTGCCGGTCTTGATGGGAGAGAGTTTGGCCCTTTCTTGCCAGCTTCAAATTGCCCACTAGACAACCATAGGAGACCTTTTTCCTTTTTTTTTTTTTTAAGAATTATTTATTTTATGTATACCAGTACACTGTAGCTGTCTTCAGACACACCAGAAGATAGTGTCAGATCCCATTACAGGTGGTTGTGAGCCACCATGTGGTTGCTGGGAATTGAACTCAGGACCTCTGGAAGAGCAGTCAGTGCTCTTAACTGCTGAGCCATCAAAGTGGGTTCTGCTTAACCTCTCCTCTCCTTAGGGCAGAGGAATCTTTAAGAATCTCACAGCAACTTCCCATTCTCAAACACATCTCTACATCCACAGACAAATGTGCTGCTATCTCTAGGGTACTCAGAGTCTTAGGAGGTAACTGGCTCATGAAATGATTCTGTAATTGTTTTCTGAGGAACACAGTTTACATAGGTGTGGAAAAGAAAGGACCAATGGTTCACATGTTATTTCTTATTTTTTCCCTGTCCCATGGATGCTGATATCCTGGGAGAACTTGAGTTAAGCAAGTTCCAGTGCAAACTGCCCGTCATGTTCTCAGGTAGCTAGTGAATTGACACACAATGAAGGTCTGATGCTCTTTAGTACCATGTTAAAAGGTCCAGTGAGATAAATGTCAATCATGCTGTCCATGGCGAAGTGGCAGACTCCCACACTGGCCGCCCATGCCTTCAGTATCTAATCATTTGCCTTGCCAAGGTACCAGACAAAGTATTAGGGATGCACAGATGAACCAGACCCAGTGTCTGTCCCTAAGGGAGTACCCTTTTTGTCAAGAAAGATGGACACACATCTTAACCACTCGTAGGGATGTACTGTCTACTGTCACTGAGGCACTATTCCTACACACCTCCCTACAACACACCTGGAGGCCATGCTCATCTCGTACCTGGATCCACCTGCTGGTTCCTATTAGTCCTAGAACTGTCAAACCACCCTCAAAGCCTGGGCCATTTCTGTGAGCTACCTCAACCTCCCTTGGAGGTGAATTATGCCACTTTATCCCTTACCTGGAGGAGAGGAAGCAGGTGACCTGGAACCTCTCCACCATGCTGGGTAGAACTGATGCTGGGTAGAATTGCCCACTAGACAACCCAGCACTCAGAGACGGAAAGGCAGCCTGTGGGATGTTAGGCAGTATTGTGCAAAGGGACAGTTTTGCTTTGGGCATCAGAGATTATATAACACTCGCCTGCCAGGTAAGGGAGCTGCTGCAGAGAAAGCAGCCATCCTGGTTGTTGAAAAGCCTTCCCAAAGCTAGGGCAGTGGTATGCTCAGGAGAGCATCTCAGGGCCCAGTCTGGCTTCTGCCTCTTCTTGTTGACCTGCTTGTGGGTGAGGTGGGGGACAGAGCAGCCTCCATTCACAGGGACTGTGAAATTATGGCAGCAGCTGTTGTGTCGCTGCCACTGTTTCCTTACCAAATCCTGATGCCAATGCATGATTTCCAGTGAGAATTCTATGGTGTGATTTTGGTTTTCAGATTTCAAGACTCTCTGTTCTGTTCAAGTCAACGTTATTGATATCAATGATCAGATTCCCATCTTTGAAGTATCAGACGTGAGTAGATGTAATTATTTGTTTTATTTTTATCTGGATCATATTACTGAACCCTTAATTTAAATAAAAATATAGACAATGTGCCAGTTAGTCTGGTCAATGCATCAATAAAAACCAGGTACCATGATTCCTTGGGGACACTAAGGTGTACTGAGAGTATCTGGGTATGTCTATTTATAAACTCTTGCCAGCAGCTCATTTATTCTAAATGCTGTTTTAAAAGCTATAACCGCAATCTTTTTTCAGATTGAAAATTAAATGGCTGCTGGTAGCTTGTTATAGATTTTTGCATACAATGGACAGTAGATAGATCTTCTGATCTATGCCAAGCAATTGGGATTTAAAAAATTAGCATCAGAAATACTGGTGACTTTAACTCATTTTGTATTTAACCAGGTAAGAGGAAAGGAAAGGGGAAAAAATAACTGTGGCTTAAGCCTAAGAGAAATGTGCTCCTTATATTTGTAAGAATTAGTGTTGGATGTAGAGCAAGTATCAGGGCAGAAAGAACATCAGGGCAAATGTCTGTGGTCATTGTGCGGTGTTATCATTGCACCCTTAAAAGGAATGTCTCAATTTATTTAGCTCCCGGGAGAGAGAAGCCCACTTGACTAGATTGTTATGTTAGAAGTCAGTTTTGAGGCAGCCCAGAGCCTCCTGATGACGTCCATAAATCAAAACAGAGGCAAGGCTGTAACAAAGAAGAGAATTAATGTACAGTAGAGCTCAGAACCGTAAGAAGTGTGATGGAACATATCTTGTCTAACAGTCACCGAGCTTAAGCAAGCATGAGATGAAGCAGCTTCTATGCTCTGGGGCATTTTTCACTTCCTAGTATTGTGTGTTCCCTGCATTTCAGCAGACGTTGGTCAAGTAGATTGAGCAGAAGATTTCTGCAGTGGGGAGTTTAAAAGCCTGGAGATGCAAACCTGGCTGGAGACAAAGTGGGCTTGCTTATTCCATTGCCAGCATCTTCTCTTGGACCCTGGCTGTTACCGTTTTTTTGAGATCATGCTGTGGGGAAGAGTGGATCTTGGGACTTCAGGGGAGCCAGAATGCTTTATGAGGTGTGAGGGACACAGGCTTTGGAGGTTTGTTTTCGATCATACTGAGTGGGTTTGACTGTGCTAGCCCTCGGCTCCTCTGACAAATGTGACTGGCAAGTTTGCGGCCCTCTAGTGTATTTTGCTGCTCATCTTTCATAAGCGCTGTATACCAGCCATTCAGAGGCTCTGCATGCATTATCCCCTAATGACCACAGGTTGCATTCTCTTAGTAGACAAGTGACAGAGCCCATGTTTAAAGAAATGAGATAACTGCATCATTCAACTAACAAACAGCAAGTTTAGGGTTGGTAGCCAACTCTGACTTCAATGTTTTGGACTCCTACTGTCTATCCCTTGGTTGACTCAGGAATTAGAAGTATCTGTCACACATAGGTAGGTACTTCTCAGATTACGGCTATCTATATCACTATTATTCAAATAATTATAGTTATTAAGCATGCGGATGTTGGAGGAGAAGTCTATTTTAGGATCCTTCTAGAATGTCTAAGTTGTTATGTTCCTAGGTGTGGATTTCAGTTTATAAGTACAAATGATGTTAGAACCAACTGTCACATGCTCCTCAAGAGGAAAACCATGCTGGGTATTAAACCAGCTGTGACCTCTGCCCCGAATCCAGAGGTGTTTGCCCTTTGGCCAATAAACTCAATGACACGGACCTTCTGTTTCCTTTCTGGTTTCTTCCTCAGTATGGAAGCAAGACTCTCTCTGAAGACACAGCCATCGGAACCACCATCTTAGTCATCCAAGCTACAGATGCTGATGAGCCCTTTACAGGGAGCTCTAAAATTCTGTACAAGATTGTACAGGGAGACACTGAGGGAAGACTGGAAGTTGTCACAGATCCCAAGACCAATACAGGATATGTCAAGATCAAAAAGGTAGATGTCTCACATAATAATTATTAATAAAATAAAATAGATTATTCTACCCACAATTATGTCAGGACCAATAGGCAGAGGTGGCATGTGCACACGCACACACAAGTCATCTGGTGTGGATACTGGGAACCAAACTAAGATCTCTGCAAATGTTCAACTGCTAAGCCACCTGTCTAGCTTCAGAGACGAGAGTATAGTAGACAGACACTCCTTATGTGATTAAAATGGCCATGCACAGAGTTAATCAGGAAGGTGATCCCAAGTTTGAAGACAGAGGAGACAAATGTGAAATGAAGGAAGGTAACAGACTTTTATCCTGATTTTAGTTAGCTTATGAGTCTGAGTGAGGGGCCTGTGCTTTTTACCTCAAGGAACTTTTAAGAACTGCAGCTCTTTCCTTTACCATGTTCCTAAGCCCAGTTGGCTCTTTTCTCCTTCCTATAAAGACTAGAGAGTTTGGAGATAAAGTATTATCTCAAAGTCCCCCATGTCTTTCTTTAGGGTCTCTCCAACTTTCCCTCAGCCTTTTCCCATCCCTCACTATGTACCTGAGTCTCAATATTTCTCTTCTGTAGCTGCATAATTTGTGTTAGAGCTCATCATGGGTTTACCAGATAACTCATTTAGAACCAACACCATCCAATGGTCCAATCAGTATTGAGTTAAAGCACTTTCCATGGGGAGAGTACAAAGCCTTCCAGGTAAACAAGGAGAGAGCCTGTTGGAATGTTGCTTGTTGCTTGGGGCTGAAAAAAAAAAAGACTCAGGAAATGTTTTGAACTAGAGCAAAAGAAAGCGGAAAATAAAAGCTGAAAGCAGAGGCCAAGTAGAGCAGTTGTATAGAGAACAAAAACGAGCAATGGAAAAAAATAACGCCAGCCTAGAACCAGCCACAGGATGGAATCAGCTATTGGAATTTGAAATGTTGCCCATCGTGTGTTTGGACACTTGGTCTCAGGCTGGTGGTGCTGTTTTATAAGGTTTTGGATCCTCCAGGAGGCGAAGCTTTGTCTGAGAAACTATGGCCAGAGCTAAGAAGTTTTATGGACCAGCGTTACTTCCCATCCATTCATTTGTTTTCTGACAGCAGACACAATGCGGTCAGCTACACCTTTCTTGCTGAGATGGGCTGTGTCTCTTCATAAGCTGCGAGCCAAAGTAAACTCTTTCTCCCTTAAGCTGCCTCTTGTCAGGTATTTAGTGACAACAAGAAAAGAGTATGCACTGTCACCTGCACCCCGTCTGACAAGGGTGCCTATAGGGTTCAGCAGAGTTCAGTGTACTACACCCATAACCTTCTATGGAAGTCTTATATTTGGAGAGCATACGACCACGCTTCTTCTTCCATGCTTGTCTGTCTACATGGAGAGAGAGCATGAAAAGGATGGGGAAGGTGGTTTTCAGAGTGGGAGTGGGTAGTCTGCAAAGCATGGTAGTATGAGTCTTTGCTGCAGGGCATCTCTCTCCCCCCACCTCTGTAGGGACTCAGATAGGAGGATGTCTGTCCCAGTAAACAACTGCAGCATGTCATTTTTTTTCTTTGTGGTTATCTTATCATGTAGCATCCCCAGCTAACATGACCATGTGTGGTGACTGGATCCTTTAGGGAGGTGATGGTAGTGGAGAGCTATAGCTGTCCTTCCACATAAGCTGTACACGGAGTACCATCATAGTAGAGCCAGGCCACTCTCCAAACGCTTGTCATCCTTGTTTTGTATATTGCTATATTTACTGTGTCTAGAATATTGCTTGACACATGGCAGATGAAGATATTGAGTATTGCTTGCTGAATGAATAATTGAAATTTGTTTCATGTCCAATTACTAACAATCACATAAGCAACTGTAGAACCTCGGTGGTAGGAACCTGACCCCAGGCACTGTGACAACAGAACTTGAGTGTCAAAATTTGGCAGGCTGACCACTGGAAGGTAATCTCAGAACACAGTTGAAATCCTGGAGTTCTGAAGGTCAGAAGCTGTACCAGAGGCTTATACTCCTATTGGCAATGATCAAGAGAGATACTGTGTTTTTAGCCACACTAAGTACTTAACAGTCTCTCCTCCCATGACACCAGGCATATCTCTGCAAGAGCATCTTGGTATCGGCGTACACTGCTGATGGACAGTGTAGCCGGAGACTTCGGTGGCGTCCTCTGGAGCGTGGACCTCAGATTAGGCTCTTTGAAGTGCAACAACCCACTCTCAGGAATGGATTTTAGCCCATTGGATGTAGAAAAAGATGATATATATATGTATATATACATATATACATATATATGTGTATCTCACAAATTATGAAAATATAAATATACACACATAAATGTATACATATATACACATACATGTATATGTGTGTGTGTGTGTGTATATATATATATATATATATATATATATATATATATATATATATATGTTATATTTGAGTGTGGACTTGGCATAAGTGTATGGTATACACACATGTGTGCATACATCCAGGAGGCCAGAGAAGGATGTTGTATATCCTCTGGTATTACAATTTTCTTTCCATTGAAATGCTCAAGGATCAAGTCTTTTATCTATGTACCCTCTGGGTATTGTGTGTCAGGAAGGAGATGAAAAGCGAGGTGATTATGCTACAGTTCTTCCTCTTACAGAGCTGATGGCCAGCGACAAGACAAAATAAGAGCAACATGGACAAAGCTCTGTCTGGGGTGCTGTGCAGTTGCAAAGGAGATGTAGCCCATCTATCCAGGTTATGTGGTGGGATGAGGAAATGGATGAGGAAAATAGTATTGCTTAGCTCCTGGGGGAAAGGGATTCATTTAGACTAAGCCCATGTGATCCATCTGTGTCTGTCATGCATTTCATGAATGGATGTCACTACCACTGTACACTGATGACAGAATAATACAAGAGAAAGCCCAGGTGTCTGAATCCTTTAGAACAATACACCTACATTAAGTCACAAGTGTTGCCCCTAACATATAATGTCTGTCTTAGTTAGGGTTTTATTGCTGTGAAGAGACACCATGACCCAGGAAACGCCTATGAAGAAAGATGTTTAATTCGGGCTGGCTTACATGTTCATAGCTTTAGTTCATGATTGTCATGGAGGAAGCATTTCAGTGTCCAGGTAGACATGGTGCTGGAGAAGGAGCAGAGAGTTCTACATCGTGATTCAAAGCAACAGGAGACTGGGTGTTATACTGGGTGTTGACATAGCTTGAGCATATATAAGACCTCAAAGCCTGCCTCCACAGTGACACATTTCCTTCAAAAAGTGCTCCAACAAGGTCACACAAGGAGTGGCTAATAGTGCCACTCCCTATTGGCCAAGCATTCAGACACATGAGTCTATGAGGGCCATTCCCATTTAAACCACCACAACATCCTTTTGGGCTTTACATTGGTTCTGTTTAGTTTTTGATGTTTTAGGTCCTTTTATTATTATTATTATTAGATATTTTCTTTATTTACATGTAAATTTCTCCATTCCCAGTTTCCCCT
>NW_022196896.1:24926694-24946385 GCF_008632895.1 Mastomys coucha | reverse complement strand
AGGTGCTGTCAGAGCCTCTCAGGAGATAGCTATATTTAGGCTGGCTTGCCCTTCCTTCTGTCTCTGCTCCATTGGTCACTTAATCTTTGACAAAGTTTTAGGTCCTTTTAAGAATCTAACAACAGAGCCAGGTGGTGGTGGTGCACGCCTTTAATCTCAGCACTTGGGAGGCAGAGGCAGGCGGATTTCTGAGTTCGAGGCCAGCCTGGTCTACAGAGTGAGTTCCAGGACAGCCAGGGCTACCCAGAGAAACCTTGTCTTGAAAAACAAAAACAAAAACAAAAACAAAAAAACAACAACAACAACAACAAAAGAAAAAGAATCCAGGGACAAAACTAAACAACAACAACAATAAAAAAACTACCTGACTACTTGACTGGAGTTGGCAAGATAGCTCAGTGGATGAAGGCACTTACTCCATAAGCTTGACCACCTGAGTTTTATCCACATGGCAAAAGGAGAGAGCTAATCCCCACAACTTATCCTCTCATCTTGGTACATGTATTATGGGATGCATGTACCAACATGCATGTGCATACACATACAAATAAATAATGGAATTTCAAAAGTCTATATGCCTCCATCTTAAAATAACAATAATATACACATACACATATGCAATGTTTAGATTTTATTTTACAGGGATTCAGAGTCCTATGGGATCCTTGAGTCTTGAGATGGTGGCCTACACTGAAGGGGCTATCACTTCTTGGCCTCTCTTCTCTTATAGAATAGATTCCTGCTTAGAGGGGCTATGAGGTCCCATAGTGCCAGTTGCTCTTAGGATAGATACATCTTTCTGTTCTGGTTCATGCAGTTAAGCATACCCTTGAAAAGTTACAGAATTTGCAATGAACTGTTTTCTGAGCCAACTCTTTCCTTTTTCTGTAGCCTGGTTGTTAAATTTTCCCTCATACAATGCCAGAAACAATGTCCTGTTCTTATTCCTGGTCCTGTCTATCCAGGTGGACCAAAAATATATCCTCCTGCCGGCATGGCCTCTGCTCACCTCTCCCAGAGTCTCATATTTTGGGTCTTGGGTTCCGAAATCATTGGGAAGTGATTTTCCATACCATGTGAACACCTCTGTAGTACAAATATTTTCCTAGATGCCATTGTCTGAGGAGAACCAAGATTTTCTGAGAAGACATGTAGGGTCAGCAGGATTAAATGAATCTGAGGAGGGTTGTGGTAGAGTCTCTTTTCCTGGACAGTCCATGTACATGAAACCACTCTGATGGCACCTGAAAGAAAATTGTGTTATGGTTTTCTTGAGAAGAAGGTTTCAACTAAGATTGTAGGAGTTTTAAAAGAAATAAATTCTTTAAGGGAGTTACTCACTCCAAGATTTAATTTCCCCTTGT
This sequence comes from Mastomys coucha, assembly GCF_008632895.1. Lineage (NCBI taxonomy): Eukaryota > Metazoa > Chordata > Mammalia > Rodentia > Muridae > Mastomys > Mastomys coucha. The sequence goes on along the minus strand of NW_022196896.1, from coordinate 24,945,021 downwards.
TTTCTCTCCCTCTACAGTCTCTTGATTTTGAAACTCAACCAGTTACCAACATTGTTTTCCAAGCCGAAAACCCTGAGCCACTGGTGGATGGTGTAGAGTACAATGCTAGTTCTTTTGCCTCCTTCGAGCTGATTGTGACGGATGTGAATGAAGTGCCTGTATTCCCCCAGCAAATATTCCAAGCAAACGTCAGCGAGGATGCCCCTATAGGCACAAAAGTGGGCAACGTGACTGCCAGGGATCCTGAAGGACTTACTGTGAGGTACAGGGCAGCAGGGTGGGCAGGCCTACTTGCATGCGGCAACCATAGCCAGAAGGAGGGCTGGCAAGGCAGAGAAGTAGTATGCCCTGGCTTCGGGACTGGTACAGTGGAGCAGACCTCAGAATCAGGGTCTCTAGCCTTGCTTCCTCAGTGTGTCAGACATATGGCTTCAGGCTTCAGGTGCCGTTCTGTCTCCTTGGTGCAGGCCTCAGTTGAGATCTGGTGAAGGTAGAAGGTGGGAGCCCTCCCCTGAGATTGGGTGAGCCATGGCCAGGCCCTAGGTCTGAACTGTTGGGATTCTAGAGAAACCTGTGGAAAATAGACTAGAGTTGTAGAGGGAGAAAAACCTAGAAGTAGAGAAGCCACCTCAGAGGCCAAAGGGAATGTCTTAGATATAGAGATCCTGGGCTCTTCCTCTCTCTGGAGAGCTAGTCTGGGGCTCTTCCCACTCATTCCCGGAGGTTTAGTGCTCAAGGTGAGATGCTAAGATGGTGTTTCTGTTTTAGCCATTCTTTTTTTTTTAATTTTTTAAAATTTATTTTTATTAGTTATTTTCTTTATTTACATGTCATATGGTTTCTCCTTTCCCAGTTTCCCCTCCAAAAAACAAACAAACAAACACAACAAGAACAAACCCCTGTTGCTTCCCCCCTCCCCATGCTTGCCACCCCACCCTCTCCCACTTATTGGCCCTGGCATTCCCCTACACTGGTGTTTTAGCCATTCTTAATCCTTCTTTTTTGATGCAACAGCCCCCCCACATACTTGCCTCAAAAATGTACAATGATTAATTCATTTACTACATACACATATACACATTTGTATAATGCCTGTATGATTTTAAAGATCACATGGTGAGTAAGCATAGATAGGACTTGAACTCAGACCTTTTGTCTGTCTTATACAATATTGTCCAGAATATAAACAAATAGTTTCGCATGACTTAGCTGGTATACGTAGTTCCAAGCCTTTAAGTTTCTCGGTGTATTTGAGTTAAGTTTTACCTCCAATCAAGCTATCCTGTAGACACTTAGGTTCAGTTGTACAGGCTTTATTGATTTTCTTGCATGAAGCACAATAGTAGCTCGCTAGAGTGTGAAGCAGAGTAACTTTATAAAGAAAAGTAGTTTATTCAGTCCATAGCTCTGGACACTTATAGCATAGCACCAGTACAGGCTGGGTCTGTTGAAGGCCTTGTGTGATTATTAACACAACAGCAACACAAGCAAAGGGAAAAGACCACAATTGCAGACAGGCAGCTGTAGCCACTGCATTCTTACAAAGTCCCCCTAAATGATGCAAGGACGGCACACTTGACCCTACCTGTCAACAGTCCTGTACTCAACAAATTTGCCCTCTGAGAAGGAGGTTTCTGACCTCCTTCTTGCCTTAAAGGCAAGAAGAAGAAACTTAAAGGCTTGGAACTACATATACCAGCTAAGTCATGTGAAACTATTTGTTTATATTCTGGACAATATTGTATAAGACAGACAAAAGATCTGAGTTCAAGTCCTATCTATGCTTACTCACCATGTGATCTTTAAAATCATATAGGCATTATACAAATGTGTATATGTGTATGCAGTAAATGAATTAATCATTGTACATTTTTGAGGCACGTAGAGAACATTTTTTGTGGGAGAAGGGGAAACATTTACATCATGTCCATATCATACTGAGGAGTAACGGGACCAGTAAATGAAGACTATATTGCATTATTCAGTGCAGAAACAATGTTATACATCCAGGTCACAAGTCATGATGGAGTTCATAGCCCATTATTATCTAACCAATGCCTCTGTATTCTCTGGGAGAATGCTATAAAAAATTGCTGGTTGTAATGAACAGATAAAATAAATCAGTAAAATTACTGGCCAGAGGCATGTTAGTATAGAAAAAACAGAAGCATTTAAGGAAATCCCTCTGGTGGCTCAAAAACTGGTAGAGAACATGAAACCAGAGTTGCCATCAAGGAGATGAGGTGGGCAAGGGAGACTGAGAAGGGGCATTCTGGAAGGCAAATGAATGAGGAGTAAGCAAGGCAGCCCAGGGGCACCATACGATACCACAATGGCACCATACGAGCTAACTTTACTGACTCCAACGTTGTGGACTGAGGAATTTAACTCTCCAGCTGGGTAAACCTAGAGAGTCCACCAGCATTTGGTAGATTCAAATCCAACCAGCTTCAAATATTATAGAGCCAATCGTAGGCCACAGGTCCAGAAGGCAAGCGTTTCTGACTCCTTCCACTGTGGTCCACGGCATTGCCATCTCTGTTGTGAATCCATCCTTCCTCACCATTCCATACCCCATCTGAGTCAACTGTGCACTGCAGGCAATGAGACCCTTTAAGATGAAGTAAGCCAGTTGTCCGGCTCCACTTCCGAGCCTGCCCTTGGCATTCTTGCCTCTGTTGGGGTGGGATCCCAAGTACCTAGGGGTTCTGATTTATCATCCACACACACAAACATGAGTACAGAGCTTGACATATACAACATGCTAAAAATATACTGGGGAAAATTAATTTCATTAAATATAATCTTAATTATTCCTATTCCTGGATATACAGGCTAACAGAATTTTTATAGTCAATGTTTTGAAGCCATGCACACACACAATTTTTAAGTCCTATTAAATTTTTATTGAAGTGACATTTCCAGAACTGGGAATAAATGGCTTGCAGCTATAGACCTCTTTACAGCCATATGTGAGGCTTTACAGAAGGCTAAACTCACTGGCTTTCCTCAGACAAGACTTGTTTCTCTCGAATTAATCTTTTCTACACCCACCAATGAGTTCTGTTGAAGACACAATTTCAGCCAAGTCACCTTTGCACTCAGCACAGCTCGATGGCTGCCTCTGACTTGTACGATCTGGCCCTCTCTGTCTCTGGCTGCATCTTTCCCATTTATGGCTGCCTACATAGTACATATCCATGCACTATGAACACACCAGGATGCTCTTGGCCTCTCTTTCTGGCTTGCATATCTTTGTGGCATCCTTCTTTTCTGTGTCAACATCTTCAGAAAGGCTTTTCTAAGTCCAAGCAACCTCTCTGTGATTCCAAGTGTATATACCATATTTACCACACTTCACTGAATTATCTGTGCATCTAAAGGCTTTATTCTTCAATTCTTGCCTTGGCCCTGACTGCTGAAGTCGATGTTGCTTTAGTCAAAGTTTGCCAGGCCACCAGCAGCCCATGTTGCCAGCATTGCTTGCTCAGGTTTCCTCAGCAGGGTGTTGTACTGAAAGCCTTCAGAAGACGTATACTTCAGCTTGAAATCTTGATTTCCAGGAAAGTAGAACTTTTCTCCAGAGCTGATCTCTCTGCCGTACATAATAAAACAAGCACAGAACCATGCTGTAAAGCAATAAGGCTCTCAACCTTCCTAATGCTGCGACCCTTTAATTTAGTTCCTCACATTGTATGACCCTCAACCATACAGTTATTTTTGTTGCTACTTCATAGCTGTAATTTTGCAAATATCTATGTTTTCAGATGGTCTTAGGCAACCCTGTGAAAAGGTCATTTGATCCCCAAAGGGATCGCAACCCATAGCTTGAGAACCATTGCCGTAAAGACAGCTCTTCTTCCAAAGAGAGATGTGTAAATGAGATGCTGATTCTGTGATTCTGCTCCATAGTATACCCTAATGATGATTCTATGTTGGAGTATAGAAGCACGGACTATCTTCCGTTTTCATGCAAAGTAACACAGATTTTCTTCTGTTCTCCCCTCATGAAGTTATTCACTGAAAGACAACAAGAGAGGCTGGCTTAAAATCGACTCTGTCACGGGTGAGATATTTAGCACTGCTCCGCTGGACAGGGAAACAGAAAGTGTGTATCGAGTACAAGTGGTGGCCACTGAAGTAGGTAAGCAAGACAAAGCACAGCCAGACCACAGATTATTGGGGATGGGGCAGGGGGTTGGGGAGACATCAATAAAAATGAACACGAGGGCAAGAGAAGGTTAAAAATTATTGCTGAGTATGACCATATAGCCTTGGGGAAACAGGTACAAAAGGGAGGGAGTGTGAGTGTGTGTGTGAAGATGTGTATGTTTGTGTGAGTGTATGTGTGTATGAGTCTGAGTGCTAGTGTGTATGTATGAGTGTGCATGTGTGTGTGTGAGTGTTTGTGTGTGTGTTGTATGTTTTCAATCCCTCGTTGTGTTACAGAACACTTGTGCCAATCTGTGCTTCAACTAGGCAGAGTTTCCCCAGGCTGGTGGGGTATCAGGGTTGCTGTCTGCTCTGGTTTTCTCCAGAGACTAGAGCCTCTTCTTGGATCGTTAACCTAGCTAACCTCCCTCGCTACTTCCTCAAAGGGGATTGGGGGCTTCTCCTAAACCAGACACCAGTGGCTCGCAGAGCCCCTTGGCACTCATGTTTTTTTGGAGCACAAAACGTTTTATGCAAGGCTGTCTGCAAGAAAGCTTGTGCACTAATGAACCTGGGCTGCATCCTTGGGGATTCTGATTCAGCCGGTATATGAACCTGGGCATCTGCCGCTTCGATGAGGCAAGATAAACTTTGAAAGGAAAGACAATTGCGCAGATATTCCAGGATGTTTGGCTCATCCTTGCATAAATAAGCCTTGCATTCTATTTAATTCAGTTGTGATACAAGTTGCCTACTGACTCTGAACACAGAGTTCCAGGAAAATTATCAGATTAAAATAAAGATAAACTCACAGAAATGATATGGCATCTAGGGATAAGGCTGCTAATTAAAACACTGAGTGTCTTCAAATGGAATTTTCCACCTTGCAATAGGAAACCTGTGGATCTTGTGCTGATCAAGGACTCTAATTAGCTAGTAATGTATCTGCTTGACTTATAAAGAGACGAGGGCAGGACTAATTACTATCAAACAAATATAGTTTTAGACCGAAAAATGATAAAGTTTTAAAATACAAAGCCCCAAATCAGAGGCAGACATGGGGGACATAGAAAGAAATCATAAAAATGTATGGGGGAAAAGCAGAGAAAACCAAAATGAGCATAGTTAAGTTCAACTCCAGCAAGGCTGGTTATTATTGCAAGGGACGCACAAATAGACAAAGCTTGGCTGAGACAGGGACAGCTCAGTCTCTGCCGTCTGCTACACACTCCGCTATCAGGACATCTATGTTTGAACTGGTGATTTAAAAGACCCCAGTGAGTCCAAGGGAGGTTTCTGTCTAAACCTTGATGCTGTGCCTTCTCCTTGATCATGATGACCAATATTTCACTTTGCACAAGTTTCTATGTGGTTTTCACGTTTTAGAAGTCTCATGGATTGTGACTATGAGCCAAAACCTGTTCCATTTTCAGTTGTTGGCACCAAAATAATAACGTTAATAGACCAAACAACTTCAAGGACATCAGCGGACTTGTCTTTGGTTTAAGAACAGTCAGAGACATAAAAGTTGCTGTGACGAAAATCAAGAAAGCAAGGCTTCCTGGAATCAAAGCAGGAGCCATAAAACAGTTGACAGGAACACACGTAGGGACCAACCATCAAATCAGTGTCTGTGCTAGGTCAGGCAGGGACAGTCAGGGTCGATTGTCCCACACTGGATGCCTCCTGTGTACTTCTGTTATTGACCATACTTTGTGCATAAAGAACCAAGGCATTGAGAAATTGATTTGCCCATGAGCTCGTGGCTACCATGGGTCATAGGGAAGAGGGCGTGGTCTTCATCACTATCGCATGACAGGACATTTGTGCAACTGATGCGGTTTTCTCTTTGTATGTGAGATCTCCACAAAGATCTTCATACAGCCATGTGCTTCTCAGCGGAGGAAATGAAGCTTAGGAGACTGAGTTAGGATGCAGAAGGTAGTGGGAAGTGATCCAGGGTGTGGCTGGTGGAGGGTGGGACCTCTCCACTGTGCTCTAGCTCTGTAAACTTAGCTAGGTCACACAGCTTTTGAGTGTCATTCTTCTCCTGTGTAAAGTTCAGAGTTGTTTTAAAGACACACTCACACACACACACACACACACACACACACACACACAAACACATGGTTAGTATTATTATTTAAACATCTAAAATATTTTTACTGCATTTATTTGTGTGTGTGTGTGTGTGTGTGTGTGTGTGGGTGTGTGTGTGTAAGTACATCAAAGAAAAATTTATGGGAGTCAGTTCATCTTCTTCCATGTGGCTTCCAGGGATCGAAGTCACGTTGCCAAGTTCGGTAGCAAGTGTCTTTACCCACCAAGCCATCTTCTTGGTTCCATTTCAACATTTTAAGCAGTACTAAAATTAAGTCTGTAATTCGAAAAGTTTCCCTCTACTACTTTAATAGACCTAAGTACTTAAATATTGATCTTTTTTTAAGGAAAGAGAAATATGATTCCATATGAAGGATGACAATAATGCTTGGAATTATGTTCTAACCCTTCAATTTCTTAGGTGGGTCCTCTCTGAGTTCTACGGCATATTTCCACCTGGCTCTCATGGATGTGAATGACAACCCCCCTCGCCTAGCTAAGGATTACACAGGCTTGTTCTTCTGCCATCCCCTCAGTGCCCCTGGGAGCCTCATCTTTGGGGCCACTGATGATGACCAGCAGTCACTTCGGAGGCCCAAGTTTACATTTGCCCTTGGCCGAGAAAGCTTACAAAGTGATTGGGAAGTTTCTAAAATCAATGGTGAGTTATCAAATGTACAATGAGAAAAATGAATGGTGGATAAAGGAATTATTGTGTGTGTGTGTATGTGCCTTGGTGGGCTTTATAACTCACCACAGAGTTTTCTCCATGCTCCAAGAAAGCGGGTCATGCTCTGGAAGCACACATGGCAAGTCTTCAAAGCCCAAGCTTGCAGAAAGGGAAGCTTGACACCACAGCATCCTCACTGGTGTACATGGATAGGTGAACAACTTGAACGTCAGTTATAAATTTCCAGTGAAGCTAAGAAGCACATTTTATAATATTTATATTGAAACAATTAACATATAGTAAACTTAAACACACACACACACACACACACACACACACACACACGTCAGATCAGCACAATCAAGTGACTATTTTGCCACTCTCAAGCTTTTTCTTACCTTATCCTTTATTGCCCCGCCCACCTCGTTAAGCCCGCCCTGTTTTTCTCAGCCAATAGCCATCTTTCTGTTGCTACAGATCGGTCTTTTCAAACGTCAGGTGCTTTCAGCTTCTTCCTCCCAGCGTGGATTGTTTGGGTGTGTGGACCACAGCTTCATTTTTATATTGTGCAAACAGTATCGCAGCGTCTCCCATTCTCTCAGTGACTGTTGGTTGCTGGGCACATGTGTAGACAAGTATGTTAGGAGCATGACTGACCATGTTTTGTAGTTGAACACCAAGGAGTGGAGTGACTACATCAATGGCAGGTTAGTGCTTAGCTAGTTCATAAAAGGTCGAATTATTTCCCAATTTGTTCTTAGCACTTTACGTTCCCACCATCACATGAGACCTCAGTTGCACAGCACCCTCCCCAATGCATTTGCTCAGCGCAGTTGTCTTTAGCCATTCCATTGTGGGTACAACATCTCCTGTTATATTTTTTATTGGTATTTCCCTAGTGACTAATGTTTTAAGCCTCTCATAAATCAAGTAGTGATGCATCTGATCAAATATTGTTCCCAGATTGGCAGCTTCTATTGTTGAATGCTCTCTCTCTCTCTCTCTCTCTCTCTCTCTCTCTGTGTGTGTGTGTGTGTGTGTGTGTGTGTGTGTGAGAGAGAGAGAGAGAGAGAGAGAGAGAGAGAGAGAGAGAGAGAGAGATGTGCTTTATCAGGAAACTGTATCTTTATAGCAATGTCTTCTCTTCACTAAAGATTTACTTTTTATTATGTATGTGTGCCTTGTGAATGTGCACTGTGTGCAGGCAAGTGACTGCAGGGTCAGAAGAGGGCATCAGGCTCATTGGAACTAGAGTTACAGTGGTTGTGAGCCAATATGACCATATTGTGCTAGGAACTGATTCTGGTCCTCTGCAGGGTCACTAAGCACTTTTAACTGTTGAGTCACCTCTCCAGCTCCTCTTGCAATATTATCAAACAGCAAATAAAAAAATGTTAAACTCAGAATTACTGATTTCTTATATAATCTGTGTTTTTTTAAAAATGCTCACACTCTTTTCTGAAGGGCAATGGAGGACGAGTGGATCTGAGGGAGATGAGGAAGGAGCTGGGAGTTGTGGGGGAGGGGACACTGTTGTAGGAAAGTATTGAAAACAAAAAAGTAGAAAAGAAAAAAGAAACGAAAATTTGCCTAAGACAAGCTCACTAAAACAGAATCCATTTCATGTTAATGTTCACATAGGGAAAGTGGCCACAGTCAAGATGCTTTGTTTTAATATGGCTATCTAATTATTCTAACAAGATTTACTTAAAACATCCCCTCAGCATGGGGTTATCTTTAAAATTTCAGAAAAATTCAAGTGGGAAAATTTATTTTGTGATACTATATTGTTTAAATTACTATGGCTGAATAATAAGACTGCAGATCGGGTGGTATCAATTTTCCTATTTTTTTTCAAAGTTGTTTAATCTGTTCTAGGCATTTTGCATTTTGGAATAAATGTTAGCATGCCACTTGTCTATTGCCACAAAAAGAAGTCTGTTGACTTCTTGCTGAGTTGAGACTTCTTCTGTTGAGCTCATGCTGAGTTAGCATGAGCTCTGGGGCAGGTAGGGGGGTGGGGGGTGGGGGGTGGAATTTTTATGGGGATTGCATTGAATCTGTAGATTGCCTTCGGCAAGATGGCCATTTTTACTATATTAATCCTGCCAATCTCTGAGCATGGGAGATCTTTCCATCTTCTGAGATATTCAATTTCCTTCTTCAGAGACTTGAAGTTCTTGTCAAACAGATCTTTTACTTGCTTATTAAATCGTGTTTTAAGATCTATATATCTATATACCATTAGGATATAGAAATTCAACTGGTGATTTTTGGATAATACTCTTGTATGACAACTCATTGACATTGTTTACTAATATTTATATTATTTGGATTCCATCGATTTCCTCCACAGGTTAATGGTGTTGTTTGTAACTGACAATTTAACTTCTTCCTTCCTAGTCTTGCCTGAGTAGAAATAAGACCCTCAGTGGAAAGCCTGATTAACAGATGGATCGTGTCAAAAACAGAGTCAGAGACAGAATACTAAGTACAGGACTTGGAAAGAAAGGGTGATGGGAAAAATTTTAAAGTGCACAAAACATGGGAAAGTTTTGGGATAATGTAAAAAGGACTAAACTTTGAATTATGGGCATAAGAGAAGGAGACTACCACAGTGAAACCATCGAGAATATCTTCAGTAAAACAATAAAAGAAAAATTTTCAATCTTAGAGAAAGAGATGTTCATCCAGGTTCAAGAGGATTATAGAACACCAAACATATTGAACCAAAAAGAAATTCTTTACAACATATTATAGTTAGAACATTAAAAACACAGAATAAATAAATAAAATGTATTAAAAGTTGCATGAGAGAAAGGTCAAGTCATCTGTAAAACTAGGCCCGCATGGATTTCAAGTCCTGAAAGATTGCAGCTCTCAACCTGCACTATGGTGTCCAGCAAAACTACCTATTGAAATGGAAGGAGAAACAAAACTTTCCGTGACAAAGTAGATTAAAGCAATTATGACTCTCCAGAGAGCTGTGCAGAGGATACTAGGAGGAGTCCTTCAATCTGAAGAGCAGATAAACATACCCAAGACGTCCCAGGAACAAATAAACAATACCTAGACAAGCAATCAAGACATCTGAGAAAATAAGCACACCACAGAATCAGCAAGGTGACAGGAACTAGCACAGACGGCTCCGTAATCATCATGAGTTGAGTCATCTCAATTCTTCAATAAAAAGACACTGACTAAGAGATTGGGTTAAAAAAATGGGATCTACCTTTTTGATGCTTTTAAGCAACAAGCCTCCTCATTAGCAATAAACCCAATCTCAGGGAAGAAAGACTGAAAAGATATTCCAAGTACATGGAACTAAGAAACAAGCAGGTCTAGCTATTCTAATGTCCGGCAGAGCAGATTTCAACCTCAACTAGCCAGAACTGTATTTCATACCTATTAAAGGAACAAAATCCACTATGAAGATGTTACAATTCTAACTATGCAACAAACACAGGGTTACTCAATTTTATAAAACAAATATTACTAGATCTAAAACCACAAATTGATCCCAACACAGTGACAGTAGGTAGATTCAATACCACTCACACCAGTAGATAGGTCATATGGAAAAACTTTCTAGTTAAATGTCATCATAAATCAAATGAACCCAAAAGAGAATGTTCCATCCGAACACTAAAGAATGTGTATTCTTCTCAGCACCCCACAGAACTTTCTACAAAATTAACTACATATTGGGACACAAAGTCTTAACACATATAGGAAAATTAAAATCATATCCTGCATTCTATCTGACCACAATGGAATAAAGCTGGATATTGATGGCAATAGAAACTAGACAGAGTACACAGAAACTAAACACATTACTAAGTGCTAGTTGGGTCAAGAAAAAGAATTAAGAAAAAAATTAAATTTCTGTAATTAAATGAAAAAGAAAACACAGCATACCAAAATTTATGGTGCACAATGGAAAAAAAAACAAACCCAAAAGGAATCAATGTACGCAAAGTCCTTAGAAAAGAAAAAAAACCAACTCTCTCCCCACCAATTAGACATGAAGATGGGCTAAAGAGAAGACCCAGCAGTCAAGAGCACTGGCTGTTCTTCTTCTAGAGTACCTGGGCTCTGTTCCTAGCACCTACATGGCAGCTTCCATGAACATTTTGTAACTCCAATCTCAGGGGATCCAATTACTCAGTTCTGACCTCTGTGTTTACTGCATGAATGTGGTGCATAGATATAAACACAGGAAAAACAACCATATGCATAAAAAAAATAAAAAGTTAAAAAAAAAGACAGGCAAGCATAATCAAAAGCAGGACTGAAATCAATGAAAGAAATGAGAAGCTAACAAGATTGAACTTTTACTAAATTAGCCAAAAGAAAGAGATCTAAATTAATAAAAACAGATATACAAAGGAAGCATTAAAACAGATACTTAGGAAATTAAGAGAATCACAAAGACATACTTGGAAGAAACTTTTCCAACAGACTGGAATATAAAAGAAATTTCTAGGCATGAGTCCTACAAAAGCTAAATGAAGGCAAAATAAATAAGCTGGCCCCTAACATCAATGAGACAGAGGCAATAAATAAAACCTTTCAACAATAACAAAATGTCCAGGGCCAGGTGGACTCAAGCATAAACTTCTACAAGACTTTTGCAGAACCAACACCAATATTCAAGTTATTCCGTGTTTTTTTGAGACAGTATCTCTCTGTATAGCCTTGGCTGTCCTGGAACTCACTCTGTAGATCAGGCTGGCCTCTAACTCTGCCTCTTTGTCTGTCTCTCCTTTGTCTGCCTCTGCCTCTGAGTTCTGGGATTGAAGGTATGTACAACTACTGCCCAGCTCTCATAAAAGTTTTAAAAATTGGAAATATTCCATATTCTATGAAGCCAATATTACCCTGATTGGAAAAAAAACTATACAAAGACCTCCTCAAATAAGGTCTGATGAACATGGACACAAAAATTCTCAATAAAATACTTGGAAATCAAACTCAAGCACATATCAAAGGCACTATCCAACACAATCAAGTCTGCTTCATTCCAGAGATCTGGGGAATGATTTAACATATGTAAATCAGTTAATGTCATATAAGTAGACTCAAGGATAGTATCCTAGAGCCATCTCATTAGATTCAGAAAAGTTAACTGACACAATCTAGCATCTTTTCACGGTAAACGTTCTGGAAAATCTAAGAATACAGGGGACATAGCTCAACAAAAGCGAAACATTCAGCAAACCCACAGCCAACATCATGCTAAATGGAGAAAAACTTGAAGCATTCTCACTTAAAATCAGGAACAAAACCAAGTACGTCCCACCTTCCCTGACTCCTGTTCAGTATAGTACTTGTAATGTTAGATAAAGAAAAAAGACAAAAGAAGGAGATGCAGGAGATACAAATAGACCAGGAAGATGTTAAAGGATGTTTTAGCCCATTTTTCTTGGTAAGAGACATGGATAAATATGTTAAATTATCCAAACTATCACCTATATCAGACTATTTTTCAATCTACCTAATTATATACAATGCAAAAATGAGCTTTATTCCTGCTGAGTGCAGGTTCTGGAGTTGTATTATCATGTGATTAATTTTCTCCCTCTTCTGACAGGTACACATGCTCGACTCTCTACCAAGCACACACGCTTTGAGGAACGAGTTTATGACATCCCAATCCTCATCAATGATGGGGGACAGCCACCCATGGAAGGGATTGTCTCCCTATCAGGTAGGTACTTTGTTAAGGTGATGTATCTGTTACCACGTGCAGTTTGAGAAATGCTTGTCTTTAAAGTGAGACTCTGCATCTATTCACTCAAAAACTTAACCTACGAACCACTGCTCTGCTTTTCAGTTACTTTCTGCCAGTGTGTGGAAGGAAGCTGTTTCCGGCCAGCAGGCAAACAGGATGGGATACCCACTGTGGGCATGGCGGTCGGTATACTTCTGACCACATTTCTGGTCATTGGTGAGTGTGATTTCTCAGAGCCAAGATTTCCTGTCCTCAGCCTCAGATGTGAGTTCATCGTGCCATCTTTAGGGGGTGCTCTGGAGTTCCTTTCCTTGGGTACCAACCAAGAATACCAGTCTCCAGTCATTCACATCAAGGCATCCTGGTTGAGAGCTATTATGTCAGAAGCACCCATCTTCCTGTCATTTCCTTGCTTGGATTTTCATGCTGACATTTAAAACAGAAGGCTTTTTGTATTAACCAGCCCTTCTTTGTTGTAACAAATACCTAAGACAATCAACATTTTTTTTTTTAAAGTTTCTATTTGGCTCATGGCTTCAGAGATTTCAGAGGTCCATGATTGACTGGCCTGTTGCTTTGGGGCCACAGGAAAATAGTACTTTATTGAGGAAAGCTACTAACCTCCCTGTTGGGAACAAATGCGAGAGGGAGGGGAAGGGACTAGAGTCCTATTGTTCCCTTTTAGGGTACAGTCTTCAAGTTTTCTAGGGGAAGCTATCTGTTGATAATGCTTAATTGGGGACCTTTGAAAGCCATTCAAGATTGAAACCATATCAAGCTTTACACACAAATTGCTGCATTTTGAGCCTAGTTACCAAGCTTTTATGAAGAAGAAAGTCTCTGTGACCTGCTGTGCTGGGTACTGAGTTTGTTAGAACTGGCATCATGATGAGCAAGGCATGCATGACCCTCTGCCCCTGTTGGAATAGGGGTGGGTAGGCTGTGAAATGAAGATTCTATGACACCTGAGATGTTGCTGAGTTTCGCTCTGAGTTATTTTCATATCTCTGGACTTTGCTTCTTTACAATCTGGAGTACTTTCACAGCATCATGGCTTTGACTCTTTACCTAGCTGGATAGCAGTCCTCTGTCATGCATAGAGACCAGCTGGCTTCATTGAGAATACCATCTGCTGCACATGAGCATCCCTTCCTTAGAGAGGCACTTGCTTTGTAGTCCAGACTGGCCTTGAACTCAGGCAAGCTTCCTGTCTCAGCCTCAGAGTTGGATTTTGAGATATTGTTTACTAAATCCTCCTGCCTTTGTGCCTTTTATTGTTTTTCCTACCCACTGTGAGAAGATTGATTTCATGCACCAAATTGAAATTTTTTGCACAGTTTCATTCCCATGATCCTACTCTAAGTTAAAGAATGGACAGTTTTGAGGGTATACAGAAATAGAATTGACAGGGCTTTTTTTATTTTATAGCCTTATTCTTTTCAAATGGGGGCATATTAATTATTGCAAGATTGCCAGCAAGCGTCTGAATGTCTAGTCTTCTTGGCCATGATGCCTCTGTAAGCTTATTGATGAGCGATTTCCTTAAAGTAACTCCACACTTTTCCTAGTGGGCTCTGACAGTTCAGATTAATGCTAAAAAGCACAGTGTAATCCTGTAAAAGTTCAGAGAAGTAAGAGAAAGCAGAATGTGTAGGCAGTCCACGGAAGGTCCCTCAGGACAGGCTGGTACTGCAGGGAAGGTCCCCAAGATGTGCATCTGAGAACTGCTCTACCACTAAGCTGCATGCTGAGCCCTTACTGTGAAATTAAAATTGTTTAAAAATCAATTTTAAATAATAAACAATCCATATTTGGTAGGTACAATAAAAGTAGACTCTAGGTAGTTGGGCAGGTCTGGTTCCAATTAGACTTTTTTCTCCAGGGAAGAAAAACTAGAATCAATATTTGGGTATACACATGGTTCCAACAGACATATTTCCACATTCCTTTCCCTCAGGGGAGTTACAGCATTGGCTCCTCTATTCAGCTGTAGAAATCCTGCCAGCTTCCAGGTTAGTTATAGCTCGGGGCTTTCTACATACTCATAGCAAGTGACCTCTTTACTCATCCGAGAGAGCCAATGCCCAGAGCTCTACACTCACTAGAACAAGGAAGCATTGTTTAATCAGACAAATGGAGGTTCCTAAGTCATTCCCCACTCCTGCTCTTGCCAAGACCCTATAAGTGACTGAATTAGGACATCTAAAGACCATGCTTGTCTGACCCTGAGTTTTCTCTTTTCAGGTATAATTTTAGCGGTTGTATTCATCCGCATGAGGAAAGATAAAGTTGAAGATCCTCAGTCCCCTGAGAATAAGCCTCTGAGAAGCTGAATTTGAAAAGAAATGGTCAAGTTTGTGCACCAAGCACTATATCAATGCCTCAGCTGTTTAATTTCATCCAAAATGTGAACTATAATTGGTGGAGTTTATGCATCATGTGCTATATCTGGTCCCCAGCTGTTTAATCTTGTACTTTCATCCAAAATGTGAACTATAATTTCTTTGATGGCATGCCCTTCTTGTCCTGCAATACTTTATGATATTTAAATATTTTACGTACTGCAGACATGAGAGTTATTCTCCATTTCCCCATAACATTTTCCTCCTTTACAAAAATCTTAGCTTCATAACTTGAACTTTCCCCTCTGGGAAAGAAGATGAGCTGAGGGTACACCCTATGTGTGTTGCTTTAGAGACATATCTGTTATCTATCACCAAATTTCCTAGGTTCCACTCATCCCTTTCTGTTTCATCCTGTGCCCTTCATCTTTTAACATTACACTGAATTTAAAATGTGTCAAACAAAAGAACAAAATGAAGTCCTGGTGTGTGTGTGGGGATAAGTGGGTAGCCTTGTTCTTTATTCTGAACAACAGCTTCTCTGTGTTGTTAACCATCTTTAATGGAGGGCCTCCAACTTGGCTATGGCGCAGTCTCTGGGGAGGTTATCAAATTCAACTGCTCTATTTCAAGAAAGATCTACTTTGTAAGGCACAGGAACTGATGAGCTGTCTGGGTTCACTCACTACTACATGCTTACATACATGCTGTACATGTTTTATTTGTATATTGAAGTTTTGTTATATATTTATCATGTGGAGGAAACAAGAAAGCATGAAAGTGGTGAAGAAATCAGAAATAAATGTTGGTTTCAGTTGTTTTTATTTCTCTTATGTCTGTTTTATTGCATTTGTGTGTGTGTGTGTGTGTGTGTGTGTGTGTGTGTGTATGTGTATGTGTGTGTGTATAGGGAAGCAGGTATGTCCAGAAAGTAATGGTTATTTGTTGTTTTTCAAAATTGTCTGACATATGGAGTTAGTGCAAGAGGAGGGGGTAGGGATCTACAAATTTTTAAATCATTGCTCACCTTGGCTTCTAGACACAGAGAACCCTGATAGGTCCTGTCCAGACTTCCCACAGATGTCCTTGGGACTCAGGGAAGGCAGAGGCACTGTGACTAGGCAAGCTGTCCCTCCACTTAAGAGATCCTTCAGTCAACAGTAGCCTGGATCATGCTGCCACCGCCAAACTCGTAAACTCCACGATAAAACTGAAGAGGTTCTGGTTCTCTCCCACTCCGTCTATTTCCTTGTAGGTCAAAGCCAGTTGCCATGTCCACTTCTTTAGAAGAGACTCTCAGACATGACCCTCTGTGCATGTACTTGGAGAAATGGCTATTTAATATCCTTGACAATGTTTTAAAAGGATAGCTTTATAATATAATTACTTTCTATTTTATTGATTTATCCGTGTTTCAATTTTCTCACCTAGCATGGTGTAGCTCCATTTAGCATTTCTAAATGACTAGCTGAGAACCTGCTATGTGCTGATCCTTTGTAAGCTATCTAAACTCTCAAGGCCAGGAGGATAGCTTTCTCAGGTGATTTCAAAGGCTAGAGAATTAACAGTGATGGCTGAAATGCAAATTGTAGTTCAGGTTCCGTGTGTTGTCTGTCCTGAAAGTCACTGCTTCCTTTGGAAAGAAACTAAAGCTCCCTTTGCTAGCCCTAGGAGAGCCAGATGAGAGGATACTGGGGCAGGAAGGTCACAGGAAGACAGGCTCCTGTAGCCAGGGCTCTTCAGACACAGGAGGACATTTTCAAGTTTGTCATTGCAACAGCAGGGCTGATGTTGGTGGCTGGAATCCAGGGCTTCATTTAGAAGAGAAGGGGGTGTGTATATGGGAGATGGAAACAAAAATAGCATATGTGTTTGCCCTGTGTTTGTAGTTACTTTTAAATTAAGCACAAGACTGAGAGGAAACAGCAGGATTTTTGGCCGCATAAACCAATACTGCCTCTCTGGCACTTGGCCAAGAGTAGATGCCAATGGCGGAATTTCCTGAGGCTTCTATTTAGGCACAAATAGAGGTGGTCATGGCCTTGGTTCATGGACCACACTGGAAGTCAGAGGAAGGGTGTTGGAGTAGCTAGGTCAGACATGGGTCAGAATAGAAAGATCCTGACTAAGGTTCTCCCTTTTGCAAGGGAATCTCTGATGGCTTTGTGGAACATACAGAAAGGGAGGAAGGATTTGTGTGTAAACAAATATGACTAGTCAGTCCCTGACAAGGTCCTAACATAGTTTGTCTTGAACATTGACCCCCAAAATTTCCACAATATTTACATTCTTTGTAGCTTGTCTATCTATCTTCTTAGGCCAGCTTCTTTGGCAGGACCACACTCATGCAAGACATTTAGAAAGTGTTATTTGGGCACCAGCGTGGTCTAGGGGGTTCTCTAGATCTTTAATGTCTGGACTTTCAAAAAGCAAATCCCTCCTCCCTTTTGATGTGTCTTTACAAGAACCTACAGCGGAAAAACTGGTGAAGATGTCTTTAGGAGCAGGTGGGAAGAGTCAAGGATGGAAGTGTGTTAACAGATGGGGGAGAATGGTCCTCGGGAGCTCCAGGCTATCATAGTTCTAAGACTGAACTAGACTGATGTGGAATCGCACTATAATCTTGTCTGTTGTGGGACCACTGCTGGCAGGAAATCACCTAGCTCCAGGATGACCATGCTTGGCTGAGAGTATGAAGATGTGGCCCCAAAGTTATAGTAGCAGGGGACTACAGACCTCCCTGCTCCTCCAGCAGTCTGTTTATGTGTCTGCCCCCTTTGTTACTGTTTTTGTTGGTGTGTGTGTGTGTGTGTGTGTGTGTGTGTGTGTGTGTGTGTGTTATGCATTTGTATAGTGGTGCATGTGTGAATATGTGCACATGTAGAGGTCAGAGGCTGACATCAAATGTCCTTCTCAATTGTTCTCCTCCTCCTCCTCCTCCTCTTCCTCCTCCTCCTCCTTCTTTTTCTTGTTATTTTATTTTATTTTTTTGGTTTTTCAAGACAGGGTTTCTCCATATAGCCCTGACTGTCCTGGAACTCATTCTATAGACGAGGCTGGTCAACTTATTTTTTGATAAAAGGTCTCTCATTGAACTTGAAGCTCATGGATTGAGCACCAATGATCACAGAAACCCCAAGAAAGTACCCTTTTAGAACTATTTTATAGGTAGGAAATTCATGGCTCAAGGGTTAAGTGATTTCCCCAAAGTGCATAAGCTTGAAGCCAGAATAAAGAGACAGTGTGGCTCTGTTTTCAGACGTTGGCTCCTGTTGACCCCTGTGGCTCTGTTTCCAGTGTGCCCCATGCTGTTGGCTCCTGTTGACCCC
>NW_022196896.1:24921559-24926437 GCF_008632895.1 Mastomys coucha | reverse complement strand
GGCTCTGTTTCCAGTGTGCCCCATGCTGTTGGCTCCTGTTGACCCCTGTGGCTCTGTTTCCAGTGTGCTCCATGCTGTTGGCCCACCTTTTGGAAGGGAGGGAGTGATAAGTCTGTTCACCCAAACCATTCTTGCCCACTGAACTCTCCATTTCCTAGGGGAAGCCAGACTGAGGGCTGGATGTAGCCAACACAAAGTTGAAGGAGACCCTAGAGAGTCTCATAGCTCATCTGAAGTCACGCCGGGATGAATGATGGGCAGGAAGTTTCTGGAAGAACTGGCACATGACTGTGACTTGTGAGTCATTCCCATTGCTCAGTCCACTCAGGCAAAGCTCTGTGCTTGTGCCAGGAGGACTGCGCAAGTCTTGGCAGAACCCCAAGAATCGAATGAAGGATAGTACTGGGCTTGTTTGCTGGCCTGCTTGCTCTGACCCTCTCTTTTATCTCTGGCCTCCTCACTGTTGCTCACCAATCTTTGGTGCCTCTGTCCATCTGCAGCTTCCTTGAAGCTATGCTCTTCCCATTCCTGTTCCATCAGTGTATCTCTGCGTGCAGTATTTTCCTACTTCCAATCCCTTGTGTGGTTATTTTTCTGTTTTAGAGCTCAGTTTAAAGGTTGTCTCCTTAGAAACATCCTTCCTGCCATTTCCCAGCATAGCATTTTATGAATTTCTTCCCTATGACATTTCACAACATATAATTGCATCTTACATTAGTTTGCATCTTTGGGTAAGGGGCCTTGTTGACTGTCGTCTCCCAGCAGGGGGTGCCTGTCATGTACAAGGAACTCTGTTGTGAATTAGCAACTGGGTTAGTTTATTTGACAACAGAGTGGGAAAGACTGGCTTAGTCTGTAATGCATTTATCATGCTAGCATGAGGACCTGGGCATGGTTGTGTGCTTAAAATCCCTCCCACTGTGGAGGTGAAGACAGCTAAGCACATGGCTTAGCCTAACTAGTAAACTCTAGGCTCCTGAGAGACCCTGTCTCATCAAAACAAGGTGGGTGGTACTTGAGGAACAACATCTGAAGTTGCCCCCTGACCTCCACATACATGTGCACACATGACATGTGGCTCCACCCTGCACCTGCATGCACATGAGCACAAACACAAAGAATCTAATTATAAAATCAAGATGTATATATGACACAGGAAGCCATGTGCTGAACAATGTAAAGAACTCAGGTGTGCTCTATTGTCAGGATGCTCAGGATGCTCTGTACCTGTAAGATGTGAACATAGTGGGCAGATTCCAGAACTACGGGTGGCCAGAGAGGAAGAACCAGCCAGTGGGGAAAACATGCAATGAGAGGATAAAGGGTAGCCTTCTCCTCTCTGTGGGTACGAGGCTTCTTCATTATTTGGATTCATCCTGGCTTCCATATCACCTGGGTCCCTCCTTCCCTTTATTGAAACACAAGGCTAAGACCATAAAGTTTTATTTGGCTTCTTCCAGTTTAGTTTGGAGGACTCCCTTGAGGGATCATGGAATTGACCTGGCATGAAGTCCTTGGCACAGGAAGAAGAATGTTCTAGAAACACAGTTACAGATATTTTCCTCACTCTTGAGTCACATGACATAGAAAATCCCCCCATGTCCAGAAAGATTCTCATGTGGTTGTATTTTGGAATTCATTCAAGTTTTTTTTTTTTTTTTTTTTTAAGAAATATTGATAGACCTCATCAATTATAGTCTATTCCATTGGTCCATTTTTTAAAATTCCATTTTAACATAGAAACGTGCTTCTGCTACTTTGGATTTCCATATCATAGATATTGACAGTAAGAAAAAGTGAAGATTTGTCACCTCTGCATGTCCTGGTGGGTAGTCAGCAGACATTCCCCTTAGTTATCTAGAGAGATAGCTCTTTATAGCCCATCAGGGCTTTCTGTCACTGTGTGCTCCTGTGCTTGCCTCCCCTGCCTCACCACATCAGGTGCGCATGCTGAGATCTTGGGGTTTGAGGTCATGTTTCATTGTCTTTGTAAGTTTTCCATGGACTCCTGGAATGACCTTTACTATGACAGATGCCTGAGAAACACTGAGCAAAGCTGGAGGACTTGCAGGCCTTGGAGAAGCTCCCGTCTTTGTTTGCTCTTTTGGGAGCTGGAGATTGTTTCTGTCCACTTGAGTTCGAAGTTGTCATCTGTTAACCATTTGCTACATAGAGTTTGAATCCAGTGTCCTCAAAGGCCATGCGTTGACGTCTCTGTCTACAGTCTGTGGTGCTATTGGGAGATGGCAGAACCAACCTTTAGGAAGTGGGGTCTGACGGAAAGATAAGTTCTTCTTATTGAGTGTCCTAGGGAGACATAGGGACTTTGCTTCCCCCTCTCGTTTCAACAATAACTGGTCATCATAAGGTAAGTAACTTTGTTCTTTGTCCCACCATGCACTTGACCTCATTGACCCCAAGCATCAAAGACAACGGTCAACAGATTGAAACCTCAGACAAGCCAAAATAAACCTCTCTTCCTTTTAAGTTGATTTCCTCAGTTATTTTGTTACATTGATGGAAAACTGGTTAAAACACCATATAACTCAAAACCTGTCATGCTCGTCAAACTCAACTAGAAAAGAAATTTTAACTGATTTGTGTTTTGACTTCAGCATCTTTTCCTTTTCCTAACTTAGACCAGATTGGACAAGAGCAGAATGAGCCCAAAATAGCTTTCACCAGTTCAAGAACAATTCAAAGCTCCTAAGAAAATCGCAACACTTTTTAGAAGCTTTTAACTGTTCCAGAGTTTGAAGGGAATACTAATTGCTACATTTTGGCAAAGACAAGGTCATCTGACAGGGCTAGGGATGAATCATTCAGGTTAGTGCTTTCTGGAACTCTGCCCTGAATGGCCTTTTTTTTGACATGTGTTCAGCTTCTTGTTGTTTTTTGTTGTTGTTGTTTTGTTTTGTTTTTCGAGACAGGGTTTCTTTGCATAGTCCTGGCTGTCCTGGAACTCACTCTGTAGACCAAGGCTGGCCTTGATCTCAGAAATCTACCTGCTTCTGCCTCCCAAGTGCTGGGACTAAAGGCGTGAGCCACCACTGCCTGGCATATGTTCAGCTTCTTAAAACAGCTTAATATTAGTAATGTTTGTAGGGTTTTCCCATAATTTAATAATATTTAGAATACAAAGGAATTATGGCAAAATCCTCATGGTCAGGAAAGGAGTGAGAAAAACATTAATGAAGTGTTGCTCTCTGAAGTGGGGGTAATGCCTACTGTCAGTGGGGGCCTTACCAACAAAACTGCCTCAGTGAGCGGGGTGTTTGCCCGAGTCAGCTAAGGAACCTCTTTAGATTTCCACAGTTTAACCCACAAATGACCATTATTATTTTCACATCCATAAGAAGCAATCACAACAGCTTTTGTTTTTAGAGTTCCCTTTCCATTTACTTTGTAGCCCTATCTGGTCTTCCTGTGTAATTTTGGATGTACCCAGATTCTATGCTCAAGGATTCTTCTAAATAATAATTTATCTAGAATTATTTATTTATTGGCCTATCCAAGGGTAATCTCAAAATGATTAGTCCATATTTACTGTGATGTAATGTATACCCATCTTAGGCCAATCTTATTTCTGCTATTTTATCATAATCAGAGAGACTGTCATTCAGCTCATCTCTGTGGGGTTTGGTGGTGGGATTGCAGAGGGAGCTGGTAAAGGCTTCGGAGGTGGGATCGCAGAGGGAGCTGGTAAAGGCTGCATAACAGCTGGGAACAGTCAGTGGAGTGCGACAAAATTCATAAACCATGTTAGGAGTTTGGTGCCCTGGAAAAAGCTCCTAAATGTTCCAATCATTAAATTAGTTGCCTTAAATCACTTTCAGATGAACAAATTTAGGACAAACATGACCAACTTTTAAACGGAATCACATGTTCCAAGAGCAAACTGGAAAACAAAAAGATGAATAATCCATCCTTCCCCAGCTGCTTCTAAAGATGCCATCAGACTGGGCAGCAGCAGGATGGGCCCAGACATCTCTGCCATGTCTTCGCTTGGGGGCTACAGTCTGAATACAGTCAGCCTCAAACCACTGACTCAAGGGGATCTAATCCTTATGATGGTTGTACCAGCTAAAGTAATTGATTTCAAGGTCTCTAATACGTATTAGATGATCAGTAAGTGTTTATTTAATTGAAAAGTGAATACATGAACTACAACTTCCTGTGATGGGGATAAAGGGGGGAGGGATATGCTTCGAAAACTCTGAAAGTTTGTTCTAGTAAAATAGCTCTTTGCATGTGACTATCAACAGTGACTGACAGCAGAACAGAAGGTCGCAGATACCAGCATTGTCTGGCAATATTAGGAGCAGCAGCAGTAGATACTGGCTCCTCCTTTCAGCATGAGCAGTCCCTTGACACCAATGCAGAGGAGCACACTGTTGCTCTCCCACCATCGACAGCAACAAGAGGTGGCCCTGAAGACTTAAGGGAAGACCCCAAAGGCAGCCCTGCCTAAACAGCTGCTGAGATAGATGTCTCCACAGAGCTAATTTGTACTTTGCTCTCTTACCTCATGACTTTAAAGTTTGGTAGAAAAGCTCCAATCTAGAGCTGGCTCTGGTAGTCTGACTGTAACCTCAGTTCCTGCAGAGGGACTGCACAAGATCAGGAGCCAAACTGCATAGCTAACTCAAGGCTGGTGTGGACTACGCCAGTGACACTACGAACAGTGTCTGAACTGTGATTTCCCCTGAGTCTGTCTCATTTGTCTTATTTTCCGTTATCTACTTTGTTTTTTGTTTTTTTTTTATTATTATTAGATATTTTCTTTATTTACATGGAAATTTCTCCTTTTCCAGATTCCCCTCCAAAAAACAAAGAAACAAACAAAAACAACAAGAACAAACCCCTGTTGCCTCCCCC
>NW_022196896.1:24917262-24919467 GCF_008632895.1 Mastomys coucha | reverse complement strand
TTTATCACAATTGCTCTGTAGTACAGCTTAAGGTCAGGGATTGTGATTCCACCAGAGGTTCCTTTATTTCTACTTTGTTTTTTAAAAATTGATAATTTCACCCACAAATCGGTGTTTTGATCAGATCCACCCCACTCACTTCCCTGCCGTTGCTCCCCTCAGCTCTTTTCCCTCCCGTCAAGTCATGTATGCTCACTTCCATGCCCACTGAGTTGACTCAGGACCTCTGTGTATGCATGGGTAACGGACTATCTAGTGGAACATATGCAGAGCTTCAGGGCCACATCCCTGAAGAAAAACTGTTCCCACCCACCTGAAACCCCCAGAGCCATCAGTTCTCAGTAGGGGTGGGATTTTATGAGCCTCTCCTCCCATTCATCTTGTTGGGTTTTTTGTTTTGTTTTTTAAGTGGTATTTGTTTTTAAGTTCACATTCTCTTTTAAAAAGATACCCTCAAAAGAACACTTGGAGCCTGGCTTAGCAGCCATATCAGTAGAGTTATTTTGACTCAAAAACTGTCTTGCCAGAATTCTTTTGATACCTGCATTTTGAGGCTTCCTGTTATGATGGTGAGGATGGAACTGAGAGTGTTATATGCACCAGGAGAGTTCCCTACACTGAGCTACATCCCCCGCCCGATTTTCCAAAGCTAATATTATAAATTCACCCAAGTTCAAAGGACACTGTAGAACACTCTAATGAAGTTCTAGAAAGATTAATGATAAGACTGAAATTTAAAGGCAGACAAAGGGAGGGTTGGGTGGGGGACAAGTACAGAAGGACAAAGATACCACCTTGTCATTGGAAACCATACTGACCAGAAGACAATGAGGAATTTCTTAATGTTGAAATAAAACCTATAATTTAGAATTTTATGTTCAGTAAAACTAAACAAACTCACCAACCAACTTTCAAAAACAAGGATAAGATAAAACTGTCTCAGACAAACATAAGATAAGGAATTTGTTACCAATGCTATTTCTACTAGAAATATTAAAAATTGGTAAAATAACATTTGGGAGGCAAAGTAGAAAAATAATACCTGGTGGAGTTTAGATCTAAACAGATGTGATGGTTAATTTCATGTGTCACCTTGACTAGGTTAGACAATTCCAGATCTCTGGCCAAATCATATTTCTGGGTATGTCTCTGGGAATGTTTATGGAAAAGATTACCATTTCAATCTGTTGACTTAGACTAGTGCCCCTACTATTGTGACTTGGCATTATTCAACTAGGGTGTGAATGAGACAGAAAGGCAGAGAGAGGGCACACTTGCTCCCTCTGCCTGAGCTGGGCAGTCAGTCTTCTCTTGCCCTCAGACAATGCTTCATGGGCAATTGACTTCAACTAGAATTTATGCCAGTACCTCCCTTGGGTTTCCAAACTTCTGATTTAGGGTAGAATGACACACCAGGCTTCTAGGACAAGCAGATTGCATACAGTAAGTCACAGACCTTGCCAGCCTCCATAAGCGGGAGAGCCAGTTGTGGCCCGCGTGGTCCTCTCGCCGGGAAGAAGACACGCGGACACTCTAGGTTCCTTCTGCAGCAACTGTTTTATTGTCTCCATCCATAGTGAAAAAAGGGTCGAACCCAAAATCCGCACTGCTTATATACACCACAGTGCGTGTATCTGCCCACAGCGTGGTGTGTCTGCTCATGATTGGCTGTTCACTCATTACCCTACGTAACGCCCCGGGATGGGCTGTGACATGGCGTCCTTTCACTCTACACACATGCGCCAATAGTTGTCTACGCACATGCGCAAACAGTTGTCCACTAGGAGTTAACAGCGGAAGTAGGCGCCATCTTGCCATGGCGAATGCCTCTCAAGATTCACGGCTCCCAACAGCCAGTTCTCATAATGTCCTGTTGGTGCTGATTCATAAGTATTTCAACAGGATGAAATATGCTAGCTATAGCAAGTATGTGTATGAACATCAGTCAGAGACTTATAATTTTTTCTTTGAAACATAATTGGCTATTTGGAACAAAATGATATATTTTGGATTCATGATGTGTAGCAATAAAATGTATGAGAAAGTATTACAAGAGTACACCAGGTTCTGAGGTATATTGGTAAGGGATCTTATGCATAAAATGATACAATATTATGTGAAGAACGCTCTGCGTTGATAGTGCATATTCTAACCTCATGATGTGCGGGGTCCCTGCTGCTCTCTTATAAGGCAAGACATTGCCCA
>NW_022196896.1:24911896-24917081 GCF_008632895.1 Mastomys coucha | reverse complement strand
CTGGTGTATATGAACCCACTGCACTGCTAGTTTTATAAGAGCATATCAGTACAGTCATATACAGCACTCAGCAAGGATATTAGCACTTATCTATGCTCCTGATTAGGTATGCACCATGCCTCAGCATTAGGATGTGTTCCCATCACTCATCTAAGCATTTGCTGTGAAACGGTTTGTTGTGTTATGACAGTACCACATATGTGCATCTTATGTTTACTGTATTTCTTCAATGTAAAGAGATCAAGTGAAGTGGCTTAAAAAAAGAAGATGGAGAAAGGCCAAGTAGAAATGGAGAAAGCAGAAGACATATTGTCAAATGGTAGCTTTAAACTCAACTACATTCTGGTTAGAAAAAAAAATTATCCTAGGAAGTACAGTTAAAATATTGCCAAAAAGAAGGCCTCTGCATTTTGCTAAACAGAATAGTGCCTTGGGAAGTTGTGATCATTGAAGTAAGTGTCAAATGTATCCAATTTAATCAAACAAACATTGGTAGTAGACTTTAAGTGACAGAAAGGCCACAATACAATATTAGTAGGTGGCACCACATCATTCAGACAAAAAAATAACCAACAAGGAAATATCTAGAAAATACACATTAATCTCACCAGTCTATGAAAGATTCTCCAGAAAAGATCATATTTTAGGCCACAAATTGCCAGTCAAAGTAAATATTATAAAAGCCTAAAATAATTTTCTTAGCAGATTAATAAAATAAGAAATCAGCATCAAAGGAAGCATGAGGATTGAACAAGGTGTTTCTAACAATCAGTGGCTAGTGACATGGGTATGGCAGGGCTTAAAATCCCAGAATGAAAGGAAAATACAGAGACAGCACTAAAGAATCTGTAGGACACAGGGAAGGCAGTTCTAAGAGATTTTGCTCTGAGTGCCTACCTTAAAAAGATCAGAGATTTTATATAGTCTATCCTCAAGGTTTTAGAAGAACAAGAGCAGGCTAAACACAAAGCCATTAGAAAGAAATAGATGATAAAGGTTCAGAGTGAGAGAAATGAAACAGAGACCATAAGAACATTACCGTGGATCAGCGAGACAAAACCATGGTCCCCCAAAGGCAGAAAACTGACAAACCTTTAGTCCAATGAGCCAAAAGACAGAGACAAGCCAAATCAATAGTGTCAGACATGAAAAGATGATATCACACCACGTATCATTGAGCCCAGAGGAATGCCAGGCTCTGTTCTGAACATCTCATGAGATTGGAGGAGTACTAAAACATTTCCCAACAAAAACAAGTCCAGCACTACATGTGTTCATTGCTAAGTTCTACCAGACCCTTGAAGAGCAAACAAACATATGCTGGCTACAAAGAACTACTTTAGTATGTGTAAAATTGGCCTTAAAAAGTTGATTGAGGATGGAGGGCTTAAAAAGTTGATTGAGGATGGAGGGCTGATAGTCCCATAGTATGAGCATAGTATGAGCTGTTGAATCTCTTATGCAAAAAAGGTTCCATTTCTTTAAACATTTATTAAGTTCGTTTTTATTTACTTGCAACCACATACTCTTGATAGGAGACCATGCCACATTTGTGAACCCTGCTGAAAAGGTGGGGGAGTAAGACAAGGCAAAAGGGGGGAAATGTATCCATTTAGTTTCTCCTTGACTGATTAGTGCTTGCACTTTGATATCACATAATAGCAAGAGTAATTATGGACACACTGTCTGGTAAAGATGGAGAAGCAACTGCACACAAAAAAGGCACCCGGCTTTCCCTTTGCCACTCAAACATAATAGGTAAGTAGCTGGAGACCTTACTGCACACCAGAGTCCTTAAGTGTAGGCTGTGAGTCTTTATACAGCATAATGGAACTTCATTCAGTATTCATTTTAGAATGCCGATGGCTGGTAGGTTGGAATTTTTAGAGGAACATGCACTGAGATGGAGCTAGTTTTTCAGATGAACAGGACTACTCAACTAGGCACAATGTTTTCCTCACAGGCACCCATGTTGATGCTTCATTTGAAGGAATGAGTCTGTGACTCATTTGCAAGTCCTGTGACCCATTCTGCTTTTCACACGATAAGCCACCCAGACACTGCGCAAAATTCCCCAGTTAGCAGATATTTGTGGTCAAGGTTTAGAGATCTTGCCCATAAATGGCTTCTGCTCTACTTGTTTAGAAAGAAACAAATGCTCACAAAATTCCTCAGGACAGTTACCACCCAAGAGAAACCATGGCCACCCAGTGGATGACAGGTTCAAGGAGCAAGATGTGAGTCACCCACTGCTTGCAGTAGGAAACGGTGGGCAAGGGCCTGGTACCTACACATTCTGGTGCCTCACTTTTCTTTCTTCATTCCTGGAGCAGTTAGCTCATCATTCCAATTAGTTTCTTAAATAAAAAAGACAGCCCTAGTATTTTCTAGTAGAATAAGTTAATACTAGTGACAGAATTTAAAGACACTCGTTCCTAAGGTGTAAAATAAACATTATGGCCCTTTGCAGATAATGAACCCTAAGCATTTATGGAGGAGAGTTTACTGAATACAGAATACTGGTTTAAGTATGTTCAGTGCGTTAAGCTCATTCAACCTTCACAGCTCTATGGCACAGTCCTTTATAATCATCACCATCATCGTTCAATGTTAAGTAATGAAGCTGAAGAGAGCGTGGGAAAGACAAAGCAGTCCATGCAAGCTAGACAGTGGGAACTACTGGGAAGGACGAAGTTGAGCTGAGGAGGGAGCAAAAGCTTAGCTCTCCCACTGGTGAGGAGAATTGTGATGCACTGTGAAGAATGTCCTCTAGTGACAGAACTTTCCCAATCCTTCCTAAAACAATCCACTGTGCTCTAAGCCTGTTGTTTTTATTTCACAACCAGAGAGGCATTAGCTATCTTCCTCCACCGCAGATAACCCCGCTCTATTAATATGCTCTCTTAGGACATTTTTTCCATTACCCTAGATGTACTTAATGCTAATCTCACCCCGATTTCCACTTTTGCCAAGCTGAATTTTATGTATCTGTACTTGTATTGCCTCCAACCCTGTCTGAAGCTTTTCACCACGTTCCCATTTCTTCAAAGATGTTTCCTGCAGTCAAAGATTTATTCTCTAGATGAACTTCTATGGAAATCATTCTAAAAGATTTTTCTTTTCTTCTTGACAGCTATCCAACACAGTATTTTTGAGTTGCTGCTGTTAAATGGTCTTGTGATTTGCAGTGTCTTCAAAGATATGACTCTGCTCTCCCAGAGGTCTCTTCTTCAAACCAGGCTGTCCATGAGTTCTCTCCTCCTCCTTCCATTCTGTTCTTCCTGTATCATCCACTTTACTGGCTTCTGCATCTCTTCTTTCCATAATGCCACAATTCCATCCCTTCTCATGCTACTGATTCCTCATTCTTCAACCCATGTCTCCTCCTGCAGTGGTTCATCCTCTCAATTGTTACTATTTGTAGTTTCAGCTCCATCTCTGCCTTGGTCCCAGTAACCTCTGGAATCCCCTTTCTTGGGACACATTTTTTGGTCAGTAACCCTAGCTTTGCTTCCATCATCCAAGTAGCATCTGGTGCTGTGGAACCTTCTCTTGCTCTCTGATGTTATTCCCCTTGGACAAGGTGACTCCTTCAAGCTATACTGGATGGGGTTGGAGAGATGACTCAGTGGCTAATGGTACTGCTCTTCCGAAGGTCTGAGTTTGGATCCCAGCAACCACATGGTGGCTCAAACCATCTGTAATGAGATCTGACACCCTCTTCTGGAGTATCTGAAGACAGCTACAGTGTACTTACATATAATAAATAAATAAATCTTTAAAAAAAAAAAAAAGCTATCCTGGATCTCTCCAACAATGGCATGTGTCTGCATCATCCTTGTCCTTGTAGAGCACAGTAGTGGTCTGAGCCAGTCCTAGTTTTGTCTTCATCTCCCACCCTCACATAAGCACATAACCTGGAACAGGGCCCTGCTCGTGTAACTTCAGTCCTCCCTCCACTTGATGGCATCTCCTGCATGGTCATAGAAGACATGTTATGTTTGGGCAGGAGTCCTGGATAAATCTACCAAAGCAGTTGCTTTTGAGCAGAGGCAGGAAGAGCATCCAAGAGCTCAGCCCTCAGCTTTGCCACCAGCTTCCACCAGGTCACCTTGATGATGTCAGCTTAGAAAGCTGGTGGTTGTGTCTGAGCTCCCTTCAGCCAGCCTGGGTCTGGAAAAGAATGCTTTCTCTAAGAAGCCACCTGGAATGCTTTACCCTGAATAATTTCTCCATTCTATATGCCCCAGCATGCTGTTGGGTTCATGCATTAACCTATTACCCAATACTCCTACACAACCATGCTGGGTCCTGTTTACATATCCAGGCTGTTAGTCTATGTCTTTTTATTGGGGAACTGAGTCTGTTGATGTTAAGAGATATTAAAGAATAGTGGTTGGTGCTTCTTGTTATCTTTGATATTATTTTTATGTTTGTGATATTATTTGTTTGTATGTTTATGTCTTCTTTTGAGTTTGTTGAAAGAAGATTACTTTTTTGCTTTTTCTAGGGTGTAGTTTCCCTCCTTGTGTTGGCGTTTTCCATCTATTATCCCTTGTGGGCTGAATTTGTGGAGAGATATTGTATAAATTTGGTTTTGTCATGGAATATCTTGGTTTCATCTTCTATATTAATTGAGAGTTTTGCTGAGTATAGTAGCCTGGGCTGGCATTTGTATTCTTGTAGGGTCTGTATGACATCTGCCCAGGATCTTCTAGCTTTCATAGTCTCTGGTGAGAAGTCTGGTGTAATTCTGATAGGCCTGCCTTTATACATTACTTGACCTTCTTCCTTTACTGCTTTTAGTATTCTTTCTTTGTTTAGTGCATTTGATGTTTTGATTATTATGTGACAGGAGAAATTTCTTTTCTGGTCCGATCCACTTGAAGTTCTGTAGGCTTCTTGTATGTTCATGGGCATCTCTTTCTTTAAGTTTGGGAAATTTTCTTCTATAATTTAGTTGAAGATATTTACTGGTCCTTTAAGTTGGGAGTCTTCCCTCTCTTCTATACCTATTATTCCTAGGTTTGGTCTTCTCATTGTGTCCTAGATTTCCTGGATGTTTTGGGTTAAGAGCTTTTTGCATTTTGTATTTTGCATTTTCTTTGACTGTTGTATCAATGTTTTCTATGGTTTCTTCTGCCCCTGAGATTCTCTCTTCTATCTCTTGTATTCTGTTGGTGAT
>NW_022196896.1:24906964-24911799 GCF_008632895.1 Mastomys coucha | reverse complement strand
TCCTGATCTCTTTCCTAGGTTTTCTATCTCCAGAGTTGTTTCCCTTTATGATTTCTTTATTGTTTCTATTTCCATTTTTAGCTTCTGGATGGTTTTGTTCCATTCCTTCACCTGTTTGATTGTGTTTTCCTGTAACTCCTTAAGGCATTTTTATGTTTCCTCTTTCGGGGCTTTTACCTGTTTACCTGTATTCTCCTGTATTTCTTTAAGGGAGTTATGTATGTCTTTCTTAAAGTCCTCTATCATCATCATGAGATGTGATTTTAAATCAGTCTTGCTTTTCTGGTGTGTTGGGGTATCCAGGGCTCATTGTGATGGGAGAACTAGGTTCTGATGATGCCAAGTAGGCTTGGTTTCTGTTGCTTATGTTCTTGCCCTTGCCTCTCACCATCTGTTTATCTGTGGTGTTAGCTGGTCTTTCTGTCTCTGACTGTGGCTTGTCCCTCCTGCAAGCCTTTGTGTCAATACTCCTCATAGACCAGTTCTCTCCAGGAGGAATTTGGGTATGGAGGGCTGTGGCATAGGGTCAGCTCCAGGGTGAAGATGGAAAGTGGAAGGATCCTGTCCACAGCTGTTCCTTGGTTTCTGTCTCTTAATGGCTCTGGGCAGGCCCCTTTTGGGCCAGAAATTTGAGCAGAAGTGATGGTCTTTCCTGTGTTCACAGGTGTGTCAGCACTCCTGGGAGACCAGCTCTCTCCCGGCGTTTTTTGGGTATTGAACACTGTGGCACAGGATCATCTCAGTGCAGACGGATACCGGAAGGATCTTGTCCATGCTCCTCTGTTCCTGTGTCAACACATGCTTTTTAAAACCACATCAGACACACTCTATAGATTAGTTTTAAATATTGCATCAGCCAGAATTTTGTTATAGGGCCAATGTAGATGCAAAGTATGCTCTGAATTATAAGATTTAGCTTAATACTCATATACTTAGTTAAAATTTTTACAACTTTGGAATAAGGGTGAGAATTAATATTGGATTTCAACTAGCAGGTTCTCCCATGCCATCTGCCTCCAGTGGAATGGATATTCACTGTGGGCCAAGCTGGAGGCCAGACAGATTCATCAAGCGTTTATGTAATATAGTACATTTGATGGTCCATAAACCAGACCTGCTGTGAGATCTTGTTCTGGCTACTTGTGGCCATGATGTGATCACAATTTGGTCATGGTAGACAGTATGTGCAAGTTAATCCTTACAGGACTTCTAGTTTTCTAACTCTGCCCTATTATGGTTGACTAAGCAAGTTAGCCTCGACTCCAGTAAATCTTAAGGAATCTTCAGAGTCCTCAGAAATCCACGGCCAATAACAGGTACTGTTAGCAAAGATTAAAGGCAGGGTTAGTGTCTAGGACTTGCTATTAAAAAGTCTTCTAAAAACCTCGTTCTCTCTAGCACACCCATACGGTATGGAAGCAGGCAAGTGCAGCTCTCACCTCTTATCAAAGAGTTTCATTTTGTAGTAGTTGGAGACCATTACAGAAAGCCATAACATGCAGAGAACAGCTAGCTGTGGGGTGCCTAGCTCCAACTGTTATAGTTACACCACAACTCCTAAGAGCCAGACTACCAGGAAGCCTGCCCTGAGATGGAGTCTTCTAGATATGACATGAAAGCTGCATCCATGAAATCTCAACATGGCTGCTTAAACAAGACCTGAATAACAGTGGTACTGCCAGGTGATATGCTGACATGGGTGGGGAACACCTTCCAGGGCCCATACCAAGGTGAAAGCTTTAGACAATCAAAGATGGCAGAGAGAAGGGGAATTAGCCTCTCCAGGGGCTGATTCTCCCTCAATGGTTATCCAGAGTCAAGTGGTCACTCCCCAAAATATATGCATATATGCAATGGTAAGTAGATTCAAAAAGTTGCATTTATCTGTTTATTCACACACACACACACACCCCAATAATAATAATTAAGGAATATGAGGCCATGAATTTGAGATGAAGCCAGTAAGCGGAATATGGGAGGGTGGGAGACAGAAGAGATTGAGAATAAATGATGTAATAATATTTTAATTAAAAATACAAGCAATGCAATCAGAAAATTTTAGGAAATCAAAAAGCTAACCCCTCTTCAGGACTGTCATGGAGGGGCCTCTTCTAGAAGTGTGCCTTGCTGTTAATCAGGATGAAGGCAGGGGTCTTCAGGAAGTGCACTCTCTTGCGGCAACCTGGTTTAATGTATGTAAGAAATGTATATAATAATCATGTCCCCAGACCACCAAAGCAAAACCACAGCCAGCAGAATTAGGAAGCCAACACCGAATCTCTCTGTGAATCTATGATAAGAGGGTTTCCTCAGTAAAACTGTTTTGCCAGAGATGCGGGGGCAGTGAGCAGAAGAGAAATGGGAGACTTCCCTCATGGTTTTCAGGAACTGGTAAGGGGCAAGAGCTTTCAATGAAGGCACTGCCAGTGCTGCAGGTTCTCATTCCTCAGGAGGGTTGGCTCCTCACTTGTTACATCCCCTCTTCACTTCATTCATCCACTGGACTCCTGGCAGCCTCTGCTTGGGGGCTAACACCTGGGAGCTAAGACAGATGCTCTCTGTTGACTGTTTGTCTTTGAAGAAGCCGCCTGACCACGCCCACCACCTGAGTATGCCAGCTAGCCACCTGAAGATCTTCTGAATCTGGAGACTTTGGCACCTGAACTTTCTTTGTAGTGTAATCTAGAGACTTGTTTTCAGTTTCTCCTGTGACTCTAAAAACCCTGGTTTATTCTCAGTAAAGTGGAGCCTTGATTGGGACGCAACTTGGCCTTGTGTTTTCTCTTTGCATTTCAAACCCTCTATTTCAGGTCCTTTATTCCCTCCTGGCTGAGTAGAACCCCGTTAGTGAAACTAGCAGTTTCACTCACTGAGGTGTTCCACCTGCCCTAATGGGCTTCCCCTGTCCTGAGACAATAGGGGATTCCTGGCATTGAGAATACATGTCTCTTGGGAACTGTTGGCACATTTTCTACCCCTGTAGAAAGGTGAGACTTGACCACTGTTTAAGATGTTTAGAGTTACAGAATTAACCATTTAAATAATCACTCCCCAATTATTTGCAAAATTTTAAAAACTATATGTCTTTGAACATGTCCCTTTGAGGAACACAAGTTACATTCACAAATACAGTGACAAGGAAAAGACATGAGGTTTAGAATCTCACAGACTTTAGATCACATTCTTAGGTTTGTCACTTAAATAAGAGATTTGGGACAAGTCCCAAGCTGCACAGAGCCTCAGTTTCCTCATCCATAAAATGGGAGCAAATTTATACCTCAGTAGGATTATTCAAAGAACTAAGGTCATGTCAGAAAAGCACTTGGTATATAGAAAAATGCTGCAGAAGTGTGTTTAATATTGAGAGAATGGCTAATGTTCCTTTAGAGCAGTGATTCTCAACCTTCCTAATGCTGTGACCCTTTAATATAGTTCCTTATGTTGTGGTGACCCCAACCTCAAAATTACTTTTGTTGCTACTTCATAACTGTAATTTTGTTTCTGTTATAAATTGTAATGTAAATATATGCTATGTAGGATACCTGACATACAACCTCTGTGAAAGGGTCATTCAACCCCTGAAGGGGCCAGATCTGTAGGCTGAAAACCACTGCTTTAGAAGACTTATTAGGGCAGGGTGGGGGTCCTACGCAAAGGTCAGGATATTGCATTGCCCTGACTTCGTAGGGGATCTGCCTCAGGCCTTCTATCTGAGAAGATCAGATCACTTATTTTCCAGTGCCTCGAGTGTCGTGACCAGTGCTGCCACCACGTGCCTTCCTGAGCACGTCCTTCTCAGATGCATTACCAGGACAGGACTTGTCTTTACAGCAGAGAGACATGGCTTTGAACTCAGTTCTCCCTGACTGGTGGAGACTTGGATAAGTTACTTAGCTGCCTGATTGGATGTCCAAGTGAGGAAGAAATGATAGCACTGTATCATCAGGAAGGCTTTTGCTTCCGAGCAGTGGAACAATTCAACTCTAGTTGATTTAATAGGAAGGACATTAACAGACAGAAATCGAGAACTCAAGGCTGATACTCAGCAGCTCACCTGTGTGAGCTCATTCACCTTTTCTGGATCTGCCAGGTTGAGCTGGGTTCTCTCAAGCTAGCCAGCCCTATGGTGAAGATCCTCGAGGCACCAAAGGTAAAGGAAACTTTCTGAGACAACTCCAGGGGCAACCTCCTCTCTCATCTCACTGTCCAAATGAGAAGCAACGAGCCTGCCCCCAAGCCAGCCACTGGGAAGGAGGAGTGCTTACGCTGTATGAATCAGGCCTAACACCTGAACAGTGACTCATTTAGTTTGCCCAAAGCCACATTAAGAAGAAAACTGGGATTCAGTTAAAAGTGTTACATTGTATACGCAGGAGACCGTTTCAGTGAGGCTGTCTCCAAACAAACAAACCACAACCTAACTTCGTATATGAACTAAATCTGATCTAAGAGTGTATTTCGTAATACATAGCCAAATGGTCTAAGAGTGTAATACATAGTCAAATGGTAAGACCATTCCCAAATAAGGAAGCACTTAGCTGCAGCCAATCGGGTCAATCTGCAACTTTGATGCTGTCCAGCCTATAACAGCCCTCTACCTGCCATGCTGGCCAGAACTCCGAGCCTCTTTTGTTTTGTGGCATTCTTTGCTCAAATAAACCATCTGAAATTGCCTCAAGTTTTTTTCCTTCACATAAGAATGGGCAAAATGGATTTTAGATAGACAACTGAGATTCCTAAACCTTATGAGTTAGAAGAACTCATAAAGCTTAGCTGTTGGCTTTGGGTCTCAATAGTCACCCACGTGAAGAAAGGAGAGAGAGAGAGAGAGAGAG
>NW_022196896.1:24873598-24906954 GCF_008632895.1 Mastomys coucha | reverse complement strand
AGGGAGGGAGGGAGGGAGGGAGAGAGAACACTACGTTCTCAAGAATTTATATATTGGGATCAGAATTAGGGAGAAAGGAATTCTCTGCTTCTTTCTGTCTTGCCTAGAATGGTGGAACAATTTACAGAAGAGATGGAACAGAAGCTGGGGAATATACAAACGTTGGTTTAGCTACCTGTGAGTACTGGGCATAAGAACTTGTGGGAAAACTTCCTCCTGTGCCAGGGCTCTTGAAGAAACCATCGCCCAAACCAGCATGGTCCCCTGTTCCCAGGGCTCTGTTATGACTGCTCCATCAGGTCGACAGAAGTGGGGGGTGGGGGGCATAGAGGAAATGAGAAAGTGAACACCCACTCTGTAAATGCCACTTATTTGTAGGATTAGTTTCCTTTCCTTTATTTTAGTGTTCTCTCTCCAGCCTGACTCCAGTTTCCTTAAAGACTCGGGCAGGCGACCATGGGGCTATTCTGAAGAGCAACAGTTTCCAATATCAAGAACTGTGGGGCAAGACTTTAAAGGAAAAAATATTGGGGGAAAAAGCCCACCTTCAGGTCACAGCCACCCAGAACTTTCCTCTGAACCAATGCTAATCACAGGCAACTTCCCGGGGAGCCGGGGAGGCTTGCTCTGCTACCCTACGCTTCAGACTGCTGCGGCTGTCCTCATAGGTGATTGGCTAGCAGTCGCCCACTCCCACCCCCACTAGACCCTCCCTGCCTTTCTGGGAGCATGTGAAATTGCCTGCTATGGCCACACTGTCCTTCTCCACAGAGTTATTTCGAGCATCACTGTCAGTACAACAGGGATAATGTTGTCAAAATGAATCTGATAGAGTTCTTATTGGCTTTTGGTCCTTGAATCATAAGTCTAGGTGTCAGGGTCAGGCTCATTATTCAAGAGGAGGAAAAGGGAGAGGGTGGGGGCACTAAAAATAGCTAAGACGATGTTTTTCACAGTTCACTCTTGGATATTGGTTTCCACATTAGAACATTCCAAAGAATAGACTGTTTTTTTCCCCCTTCCTTCACAAGACCATCTGTCTCAGAAGCTTATGTGTAACGTTTTCTGGGGCAGGGCAGGCTTGTCAAGAAAAATATCATGGAATAACTCCTTGAGGACATCAAGATCGACTCTCGTGGGATGGACAGACAAACCCGTCCCCAACACACACACACACACACACACACACACACACACACACACAAACACCACAAACACACACACAATTTTAAGAGTGCCAAAGCAAGCTAGCTTTGAAAGGCTTATCCACACTTCCAAACCCTAAATGAAATCTGGAAAGGCAGTTGGTAGGTCTGAAAGAAAAAAAAGGACTCTATGTCAGACACGTGAGACAAAACATTATTTGATGACAGGATATTTCTACTTTCCATAGGCCAAGAATTAAATTAACTTTTTAACTATTCAAAATAAACAGATTTAGAGAATCAATGTGTTTATTTTCTATTAAAAATGAGAGTGAGAGATTATCAACAGCCAAGACTTATGACGTGTCAGGCACTGTGCGAGATATTGTATTCAAAATATTTAATGGTTCTAACACTCACATAAGGCAGATAGTCATACTGTATCCAAGAGAATTCTAAGCGTTGGGCTCAGCAGTTTACACATGTTTAAATTTTTAAATTTCAGATGCTAGCCAGTGAGAATGCTCAGCAGCAGGTGAGGACATTTGCTGCCAAAGCAGGGGATCTGAGTTCAATCCCCAAGACCCACATGGAGGAAGGGGAGAACTGACGCCTGCAAGTTATCTCTGACCTTCAGACTGGAGCCCAAGGCACACATCCCCACACATATACATACATGCATAGATGCAATTGTTGGGTTTTGGACCCTGGGACAAGGGACTGAGGTATGTATTTTACATACCAAAGCAGTTCTGGCCTCCAGGTTCTCCCAGCATCTCTCAGTCCCAACGTGGCACACCCTACCCACAACCTTGAATTTTGCAGCCCAGAGGCTGGGCTGCCTTTTACCCCGAGGCTCTTCCCTATATAATCCAGACATTTTGGGTTCTCTCTGCCCGTCCCCCACGCTCTTCTCCTCTTCTCTCTGTGTGTGGGCCCTTTCTCTATCTGCCCCCCACCCCCACCCCCACTCCCAAGTCCCTGCTTCCCAAGCGACTTCCCCGGCCTCCTTCCTTGGGGCCAGTGACCTCACCCGCTTGAGAGCTTCTTCCCAATAAACTTGCTTTATAAAATCTAATCTGGTTTGATTTGGCTCATTTCACTGACCCTACCAGAGAAATACCCTATCAACAATAATTTTTAAATTTAAATGTCCATTTCTGTAGGGTTTTTTGAGTATAGACTGGAAGGCAAAGGCTACCCCTGTGCCACATGGGACAACAGAAGGTTGAGCTCAGTGCCACACACATAAGGAGAAGACTCTCCCTGGTTGACCCAGTGCACACAGGGGCTCAGCTTACCTTCAGCAAGCTGGAGTCTAGCAGAGAGCTCATAAAAACAACTAGAGTAGGGGCCACACTGAAGCAGAAAGAGACAGACAGTCAAGTCATGTTTTCAGTCAAGCTCCAGAAGCCAGGCTGCTGGGTCCAGCCTGACCAGGACAACAGCCTGGCTGGTGGCTGCCGAGCATTCTGCCATGCATCTTGATGACATTTCTCAGTGAAATGTTCGTGTCGGAGTTCTCTGAAATACAGGCTGTCTTTCTCAAATGCTTCTCAGGGGTCACAAAGCTTTTGGTTGGTTACAAAAAGTATTCCTTCTAGTTCAGAAACAATCTTCATATGTCAAAATATCCATTAGGTGCTGACACTTGATTTTTGAAGCAATCTCAGACTATGTCATTATTCTGGAAAATTCTACCACAAGGATCCTGACACTCTCTCTGACTACCTCTTTTTTTTTCTTTTTTTTTGGGGGGGGGGGAGAGGATGGATTTTGAAAAAAATACACATTTATTTGACAAAAAATAAAAATGAACGAAGAGAAAACCCTTCCTGTAGGAAGCACAACTTGGGGTAAACATCAGAGAAACAGGATTATCTATCACAAGGGACCTTTTTTTTTTTCAACTGAAGGAAATGAATGGTGACTGGTCACCTAGAGGGAGGGAGTGTTGTCTGACACCCTGGTGCTCTTGGAGATTCCATGAAGCCAGCCTTCCTGAATGCCCCAACGTCCTGAGCTTCATCTCTCATGAATAGAACCCATCCTTATGAAAGAGGACCCACGCATTCTGCGTCCTCCATCCTTATTCTTATTACAAATCCTTCCTCCTCCGTCGGCCCTGAGCTCTGCTTACCAGCCAATAGGACTTGTCCCTACTGCCAATGTCACAGGTGCTTTGCTACTTTGCTGGGGAGTTTCTATGTAGCCATGCCGAAAACTTTGTTGGGATAAGTGCCACATGGAAACCCTTTCCCAATGTTTTACTGTGCTTAAATGTGTAAGAAGAACAAACCACGGGAGTTTTGATCCTGTCTGACTGACCAAGTCTGGCTGTACCGAGTTTCCATTCTCGGCTCTTTTCATGTCCCTGCCAGTGGTGATCCCAGAACTTCCAACCCTGCCTGTTGAGTTAACACAAATTCACATGCATGCCCTCCACCCCAAGAACATTTATACAGTGTGAACTATTTTGTGACCTGATTTTCATTTAACAGGTTGTCTCATGCCTGTAAACATAGTATTATCTAAGTGACAACATTACCCACTATGTGGATATGGCTCTTTTGACATATAGGTAAAAGGGTTTTGACCAAGGCATATATTCCTGAAAACTTCACAGGAAAGTAGACATTGAAAGATAATTGGAAGGTTTTTAGTTTTGTTGTTGTTGTTGTTTTGTTTTGTTTTGTTTTTTAGATTTTAATATGGCTGTTTCTCTAAGGTATGAAAGAAACTGGTTTGGTTGTTTTTCTTGCAGAAGGCAATGGCTTCATTCTTGCCATATTAACTGGTTGGCATCACTGGGATTCTGTGTCTACAGCAAAAAGAAATGTGAGAAACAGCAGACAGAGAGCTAGAGCCTTATGCTTTGTTCTCAGTTGTTTGCTCACCCATCCACCATGCCACATGGCGTCATTACACAGGTGGCACACATGCAAGACTGTTGTGTGCAGGCCCTTGCCTGCCAATGGACTGTCCTGTCCTGAAACCATCCTTTGTCACCTGTGAGACTTCTGGGAGCCTCCCTGCTTGTCTCTCATCTACCCGTCAATGTAATCAGAGGCTGCTGAGAAAGATGGCAGGTTGGGAGGAACAGGATCCACTTTCTAAAAATTTCAGCATCTTCTTTTGCGGCAAAAGACTTGTGCTGTACAAAGTCACATGCTATGAGCAGCAGTGTGGACACCCCCACAGAATGGATCCCCACACACACAGTGCAGGTGGATGGGCTCATGATACCCCAGACTCAAACCGTATGCAAAAGCAGTTGCCAAAGAGGCTCATTTCAACTCTTATTGTAGTGAAATGGATGAGTCGGAAGCAGAGCATGCTATAGGAGGGACAGCATGACATGGATAAACTTAGGGTGATGCCAGGTGAGGATCTGTGCCTGCTCCTAGAGCTACGTCTCTCCCAGAGACCTGCCCTGAGATGCTAGTGTCTGTCCACAAGCGTGGGAAGCCTTGCCATCTCTGACTTGCTCTTCACTCTGGCTGAAACATTTCATCCTTGCCTCAGATTCGTTTCATTATTATGTATGTGATGGTACATGCGTATACACATGTGGAAGCAGAGGACCACTTTGCTGAGCCAATTCCTTCTTTGTAGGGGTTGAACTTAGATGGCAGGCTTGTGCACATTAAAATAAGGAAAAAGATAGCCCTGTTTGAACTGGCTAGTGGGAAGATAGTCTCTTCTCTTGTTGATTCAGCTATTGAAAGGACAACATAAATACTATTTGTCTCCATTTAAGGACCAGGCCTGATTTAGAAAAGAAGGCCATAAGGTACCAGCTCCAGGAACAGACCATAAAATTCAAAAACAAGGTCATAAAATCCCCTCCCAAAGAACATCCTGGGGATGACTACAAAAACGGGGAAATATCTTATTTCAGAATGGGCCAGCTGTGCTGGGCAGCCTTATCTCATGCTCTGGTTAAATGCTCATGACACAGGAATGCAGACCACTGACCTCCTGTGACTCCCTAGCACCCATTAATGAATTTATAGACTACATAATCCTTCTAGAGAGTTCCCCTGGTTCCCTATAAGAAGGCCTGCATGCCTTCATCTGGGGTCGCCATTTTGGAGAATGGTTGACCTCCACATGCTGGTTGTTTCTGCAGAATAAACACTTTGTCTTTGCATACTGTCTTAGTCTGGCATCCTCCTTTAGTGATTTTCTTACCCTTACAATAATAAAACTGGTCAAAGCTGGACACTGCAAGTTCAAGATGCAAATGTACAGCCGTGCAGTGCCTGGCCCAGACTGTTCACCGCTACATCCCTATCCTTAGACGCAGTCTTAGTGAGTTAGGAAGAACAAAGGCTACACACGCACATTCTTGTTCCAGAAAGACACTTTCTACCGGAGTGAACTATGTAGGTGACCAGAATGCACTAGGGCTGGCCATAAGACCACTCCCCCAACCCTTTGGAGATAAAAGGCTTCGGAGAAAGGTCCCACAGGATGGAGGAGTGGTGGCAAACCGTTTGCCAAAAGGGTTGCAGCCGTTCCTCCCACCCTCTGCAAACCTTTTGGTGCATAAGCTTGGGGCTCCTCCCATCACACAGACTTTCTCTCCTACTTCGAAGAAGGGTGTGACCATCTGACCTTCTTTGACCAATGACATGAAAGTAAACACGGAGGAAGGAGGCGGGAATTTGCTTCCCTCCCCCGCCCCCCACGGACATTCCCAGAAGGGTGCCTTTGCCTTTTAATGTGCATCAAGACGCAGTGTGTGTGCGCAAGCTCACGCGCAGACAGGTTTGAAAGGCAAAAGCTCAGTCTAAAACACCTGCTTCCTTGGCCGGCTCCACACTCAAAGACTTGAGCTGACTCCCACACAGCTGCTGCTCCCAGCACCCTTGAATTTTTGTCTGGACGAACTCAAGGTTGCCCAATAGTTTGCA
The DNA here is from genome assembly GCF_008632895.1 of Mastomys coucha. NCBI lineage: Eukaryota > Metazoa > Chordata > Mammalia > Rodentia > Muridae > Mastomys > Mastomys coucha. The sequence goes on along the minus strand of NW_022196896.1, from coordinate 24,900,890 downwards.
GGTGCTCCCATCACTTCTGAAGAAAGGCTCCCTCCTTCCTGTCCTTGCCTTCTTAGAACAAACCAAAGAAACCCAAAACAACCCAACCCATTTAAAGCTTTGAGATGTATTCCAACGCACAGAAGGCCACGTGATTGCCGGGGCAGCAGTCCTGCTTCCCAGGGTCGGAGTTCTGCATCTGAAAGTCTTCCTTAGCTGGGATCGCACGGATAGGCGCCAGGCTTTATGTAAATTTTCACTTTTCTGGCTTTTGCTGCTCTCAGCATCATGGGCCACTTTAAATCTCACCAGTCCTCCTCTGCAAATGAAACTGGAGTTCTGCACCCGCCCCCCATCCCATCCCCCCATCCTCAGTGCTTTACTAATCAAAATCCAGTTTTACTGCTCTTAAATAATGAATGCTCCAAGGACGAGGACAAAGGCTGCATCACAATAGTAGAGTGCCTGCCTACGGCGCAAGGCCCCCCACCCCCCACCCCCCACCCCCCAGTCAGTCCCCAGCCCTGCAAGACAAATCCATTAATTCAGTCTTGCTGATCCTCAGGGACTTCAGCTGTTTCCTCCGTCCTCCCCCAACTCCAGCCCCGCCCCCAGCAATCCTCTGCTAGCTGAGATTGCAGAGGGGTAGTATCTTAGTGTATGGAGTGCTCACGGAGCCAGCCCAGGACTACCACTCAACGTGTACTAAATATTTAAAGAAGAATACAATTGGTTATTTGAATCCATTGGACTTTTCTCTGCAAAGTCAAGTCTGCTGATCACGTTCGGAGTTCCACTTTACTTAGAGTGCCTGCTGCAAACCTGACCACCTGAGTGCAGTGCCCCCATCCACATGAGAAAAAAAATCAAGAAAACAAAGCAACAACAAAACAAAAAAAACAAAAAACAAAACCTGATAATCCAGGTTGTCCTCTGATTTCCACACGTGTCAGAATGTGAGCCCCTCACACTCCATCAGTACACAAATATTGAAACAAAACAAAATTTAAGAGTGTAAATTTAATGTGTGTGTGTGTGTGTGTGTGTGTGTGTGTGTGTGTGTGTGGTGTTAGACTGTATTACAAAATGCAAGTGGATATTTAGTTCATTACACTGTCAGGCTTACTAAGAACAGTGCCATCAGACTCTGGGGGAAACTGTCTGGAAGACTCCCTAAGCCTGTCTTGGTCTGTTGGACCACTCTCACAAAATATCACGAACTGGATGGTTTATAAGCAACAGGAGCTTGTATATGGCCGTGCTGGAAGCTGTCCAGGATCAAGGTCCAATAGCTTCCGTGTGTGGTAAGGACTTTCGGCCTCTCCCACAGACGATGTTACTTTCTGATTTGATGAAAGGAAATAGCTGTGTGGGGCCTCTTTATAAAGCCATGATCCTCAGGGGATGTCACCTCACAGGAGGCCCACCTCCTAATAACCATCACCTTGGAGACTGGATCCCAAAGATAGCATTTGAGGAGACGGGAACATGCACTCTGGGGCCACAGCAGTGCATATGTATGATGTATTATTATATTTTAGAATTTTCTTGAAGGTTCTCACAGGTTTATAGCAAGCATGTACAAGATGGGTATTACGCAGCCAGTCTCCCTCAACCTGCAGCTGGAAAACACTGATTTACTAATGGCCAACATAAGCAGCCTCCAGCTTTTCCCAGAATGGCATTCCCAGAATGGCAGAGTCAAGGAAGCTCTAAGGCCTTGTTCTTAACTCACTGTTGGCAGCCAGGAAAATTGATCTCTGCGGTCGAGAGCTCTTAACCTTCCTTTTCTGTGTGACAGAGAACTTTTATTTCCTTTGCAGCAGCAAGCAGGCAGCATTGCATTCTCTGCAGCTCCGAAAAGCGCTTCCCTGTCAATTAATACCAGTGTGTTCTCATATCTAGCTGTGGCCATGAGTCTTATACCTTACATTTTACTGTCATTTTTCAGCAAAATTAAATCTATTTCAAATTTTCTTGAAGATTCTAATGGGTCTGTACATATGATGCATTGTAAGCAGGTAAAAGATGGTGATGTCTTAGACACTTTTCTGTTGTTGTGGGGGAAATCCCACCATGACTACAGTACTTAAAAAAAAAAAAAGGTTAGGTTAGAGTCTGTGAATGTCATGGTGTGGCACATGCCAGCAGCCAGGTAGGCATGGTGCTGGAGAAGTAGCTAAGAGCTTACATCTGATCTACAAGTAAGAGGCAGGGGGGGGGAGGAGAGAGAGAGAGAGAGAGAGAGAGAGAGAGAGAGAGAGAGAGAGAGAGAGAGAGAGAGAGAGAGAGAGAGAGAGAGAGAGAGAGAGAGCTAATTGGGAATGGCCTTTGAAACCTTAAAGCCTGCCCCAGTGACACAAGTCGTCAAACAAGGCCACACCTCCTACTCCTTCCTGAACAGTTCTACTAACTGGAGATTGAGAATTCAACTAAATGAATGAGCCTGTATGGGTAATTCTCATTCAAAGCACCACAGGCTCTAAGCAACGAGTTTCTTTCAACCTATTTTTTTACCAGTGACAAACTTAGGTGACTTCCAGGTTTTCTCAACAGAATGCCTGGTGTCCTTCCCTGGAATTGGGATGGGCTTTCGGGAGCTGGAGAGAATGCGGGAGCTGCAGAATGCAATAGTCGTGCGATGTTGCTGTAGGATTGATTGCTCGGGTTTTTTGTTTTGTTTTTTGTCTTGTTGGAGGGTGAGCCTGGGGCCTCACCCACGCTAGGCAAGTCCTCAGCCTTTGAGCTGTGAGCTCCAGTCAAACAAATCTTACAGATGTAGTAAGTTAACTGCGTCTGGAGTTCTAGAAAACCTCTGGAGATGTTTGTCCAGAAAACTAAAAAAAAAAAAGTCATTGAATCTGCTGAATCTCGGGTGGTGACAGCTGAAAATCTTACCTGCCAGATGGTGCTTTAGAGACTTCTGTAAAAAGCACATTTTATTTGTGACCTGGAAAGTCAGTGAGCTGATGCAATTGACCAGCAAATTTGGAAACGCTATCCATGAAATGATTCAGCTGATATCAAAGACGTCAGAAATCTGGACAAGGAACAGACATTTTTTTTCCCAGTTCATGAAAGATTATGAACCAAAGTTTGAAAGGCACATGGATCTGAAATGCTGACTCTGTAAGTGAGAAACCCTACAAGTTGGCAAATCAAGGGACCATCAACAATGCAAGCATGGCATATGATCCATAATTTGTAAGTCACTTGCTTTCTGCTTATATTCCCATTTTAAATAAAAATGTTATGTTATTTTTAATTATGTACTTATGCATGTGGGAGTGGGTATGTGCAAGCACTCATGTTTCGAGCCCCTGGACATGGGTGCTAGGAACTGAACGTGGGTCCTCTGTGAGAGAAGTCCTTGATCTTCATTGCTGAACCACCTCTCTTGACCCCTGTAAAGATTCTTTACAGCATAACTAAAATGTCCACTGCACTTAGAACTGAAAGGTCGGTTATACAGAGTCACTTCCCATGGTTCTACTGCTCCATGCCTTTCAATGGCTGCTGGCCTTGGCATGCAATTGCTGAACACCTATTTTCCAGCTTCTGTACTAAGTGATGGAGCACTGGGATCCAGTACTGGCCTTGAAGGGTAACATGCTGTCATGGTGAGAGGCACAGATCTCTGTGAGGTGAGGAAAGGCTGCTTGGCATTCATTCTACCCTTCCTCTCTAACACATGTGGTCCTGTCAGACATTATGAATCTATTTTGTTGTCAAGGAAACTGAAAGGCAGAAACTGACTTTGTTTGGCTGACACGATTCCCAGTGTCCTCCTCACCCACACTAACAGCACTCGAGACTTGCTGTTCATACTCCCATTTCATGTTCACACTAACCAGTTCTTTGCTCAGCACCAAATGTCTACCAGTTACTAGGTTCTGGGAATAGACACATCCCTGCTTTCAAAGAGTTTTTAATCTCATTTACAAATGAATGTATGAGGTGCTAGAGCTGGCAAAGGCATGGTTGGGATTAGTGCCAGCTCTGGAATCCCAGAATGCCAACAGGCATTCACACATACATTCAGCCCTCACTTGCTGGGTAGGTTCTGGGTCAGGTAACACAGTCTGGAAGTTACCAGAGAATAGACCCAGGCGTTCCCCTACCAGGTCAGCATTCTTTCTTCCAGACTATAACAACTCTTGTGACCACAAACTAGACAAACTTTGGAAAAGCTTGGGTAGGGTTGCAGAGAATGCTCTCACTTAGTTCCGAGGTACCATTTCTTGGTCTGAAAAGCCCCAGTAGCATCCCCTACCCAATGCAGTGGAAAGCCATTGGCTCCATCCCTCATTCCTGCTTCTCCAAGCAGCACTGTCTGCCTGCAAGATGCCAGGGATGTACTGTAGCCTTCCCTTACTTATTCTTGTCTCCTTGAGGTTTTGTTTATGTGTCGTTTCCAGTTTCCAAAGTGGTAAGAGATATACTGGTTTTCCTTTCTTCTCCTGCAGGCAGTTCATTGCAGATCTGACTCACAGGAATACCATATTTTTAACAAGAGATTGCTACAGAGGTACATTAACTTTAATCCAGAGTTGTCCTTCTTATACTGCTAAAGCCATCAGTCTTGACCTCAGGGATTTGTCTAGCCCAGGGAAGGTTGTAGCCAATGTCAAATTTGCCTGGGTCGTTGCATTTTCAGAAGGAGATTGAAGATTATTTAAACAAACTAAATCCATTCAATTCAGTAAGCATGATAAGATCTATTGGAGCCTAACTATAAATAATAGCACCTCCTCGTCTTGAGGCCAATGAGAAGGCAGCCATGATGAAGGCAGAGGGAAGGCAGCCATGATGAAGGCAGACTGTGTTTTCTGAGAAACAGACTTAATTGGAAAGGAGCTAAGTATTGTGTCAAGAACAGGGCAGGCAAGCCTTCTCTGAAGTGAGTCAACTAGTAAATATGTTAGGCTTTGCAGGGGCACACAATCCTTGTCACAAATACATAAATATCTTTGCAGCATGAGAGCAGTCACAGAAAATAGCAAATAGTTAGTAAAATTATTTTATAAAAACAAACAGTGGTGGGCAGTGATGGCTCACTCCTTTAATCCCAGCACTTGGGAGGCAGAGGCAGGTGGATCTCTGAGGCCAGCCTGCTCTACAGATTGAGTTCCAAGAGAGCCAGAGCTACACATATCTCAAAGATGAAAACAAAAAACAAACAACATAAACTTACAATGGCCAAGTTTTCACATCTGCTATAGTTTACTGTTTCTTGGATGAGAACATTTCCACTCCCAGACTGTTCATTTAGCTCCGGGTTCTGTCTCTGTGAGGCTTAAGACAATCCATGAACCCCTCCGGGTCTCAGCTCATCTCTAAGGTAATTGTGTTGTGGGATTCTGAGATTGGATGGGGCCAGGTGTCCTTTGGATGATGGCTGACTTTTAGTAAGAACTGAGTAAATGTTGACTGCTGCTGCTCAGGCAGGAAGTCAGTCAGAAGACACCAGCAGAGATACACAGGAGGACAGCAGATACAGAAGATGAGAGTGGGCCCTTAAACAAACTCTCTTCCAAGAGGGAGGGCTGAACAGGGTCCTTCTGAAGAGGTATGTAAAGACAAGATGGCCTTTTGAGACTTTCTCTGACATTCCCAACTGTGATTGACTTTCATTTTGTTCCCATCATGCTTTATGTCACCTGTCAGTGACTGTGGAGGCAGCCTTGAGGTACAAATGGCTGACACTCCCACTACATGCATTCCTTTCTTCTGTGTCCTGAAAGATACAGCCCGGCTAAGCCATGTCGAAGATAAGTGTTGATGGTGACTAGTTGTTTTAGTTTAAGGCTCAGTGTCAGTAGGTCAGCTCTAGTGTGAGAGCCGTAAGCTTTGTCCAGAGCTGTTATGATGGAGGCTGGGGAGGCTAACGTCGCCTTGTGCAATAGCTCCTACATTGGCTTCATTTAGTATTCTGAGTGTCTGTTGTCTTTCACTTTGTGGGTCAAGGGTGGTTCCTGTAATTCCTGCAGTTAGCTCTCTCTCTCTCTCTCTCTCTCTCTCTCTCTCTCTCTCTCTCTCTCTCTCTCTCTCTTTCTCTCTGAGACAATGGCTTACCATATCTCCCTGGCTGGCCTAGAACTCACTCTGTGGACGAGGCTAGCCTCAAACTCACAGAGATCTGCCTGCCTCCACATCCTGTTAGAATGAGTTCAGGGACTAAAGGCATGCACCATCGTACTCAGACTTCAGTACATTCTTGAATAACCATTGCCCTCTGATTATTTAGTGGACAATCTTACAGGAATGAAAAACTAGCTGAAACTCCAAAGTTTAGCAGGTATAACTTGGTAATTCTGTGGTAGACTAAGGCCTTGCCACAGTGCATAGACCCAGATTAAGAGACTGAGAGCAAGCCATTGCCCACTTTCCATCCTCCATGCTGTAGGCATTCTCTCTGGCGCTTTTCTGGCATGGTACAGAAGGGCAATGCCAAATGGGGACACAGTTGCCATCTACCTCAGTTCTGACAGACACAGATCAATGGGCCCTGGCATCTGGTCCATCTCTTACTTGTCCTGCTTTTGAAAGCCTTGGGTATGGAAAGCCAACAAGCCCTGCAACAAAATGTGCTTTTGGCTTCAGCCAAATTTCCTTCAGTTGTCTGGTTCTATAGTGAGTCATTCCAGAGGAGAGGTGGAGAGTCAGGAGCAAGGGCTCCTTCTCATGGGCCAATATCTTAGATCTTTGTACAACTGGGACATTGCCACAGGACTGGAGACACAATGGAAGGGAGGAATACCAGAGGGACAGAATGAACATGTCCTTGTCCACAGACAAGCATAGTGCCAATGCTGAGAGCACACTCATGTTAATCCCCGTAGGAAGCCGAGGCCCTCCTTTTAGAGCCCTTCCCATAAATCCTAGATATCTTGAAAATGGGTGAGATCTAGTCAGCCTCCACAGCTCTGCCCCTGGCTTAGGCTAACCCCCAAAGCTGCTAATGTTTGCTGTGCTGGCTCTCCTCAAACTCAAGCCTTTGCTGCCAGGAGAAATCTGCTCTGGTAAATTCTCTCCTTCGGAGTTACTTTTCTTTCCCAGACTCCCCTGCTCTGGCCTCTCAGGGTGATAACTCAATACCTGGGTCCCAGTTAAGTTCTTGTCCTTTGGGAAAGTCTTATCCTACCCTGAGGTATCTGTCAAGTATGTTAGCTATAAATTGTATTTAAGCAAATCTTGGCTTTGATCCCATGCTTGTTAGAGAGAAAGCAGTGGTTAGTGCTGTGAATGGCCTATCTCTAATCTTGTCACTGTCCCTGCTTCTGGAAAAAGCTACTGTGTCAATTCCTCAGTCTAAGCCTAGGTCTTTGCGTGTGTACAGTGGAGATTAGGATAGAGTCCACCTCGTAGAGGTTGGGAGGACTAAGCAAGTAAGCACATTTCAAAGTCTGAGCCAGCTACCAGAAAAGCCAGCCACCTTCCTCATGACGACAACCCATAAATTCCCTCTGGGATGCTCATGTGTGCATGTTGCTTTTCCCTCCACAGATCTCCACTTTGACCACTTAGGACTGCTGCTCTCAGCTAGTAGCTGGCTTTACTGCCAGAGCGATGCATTTCTTTAATCCTGCTGTAACTCGGCTAAAGCTATCCTGGCTCCAGTCTGAACTGTGACCACTGCAGAGGGATGCAAGGGGAGCCTTGAGATCAGCAGAACCTCTATCTCCGACCTAGGACGTTGCCATCTACAGGCCAGGAGTGAGCAAGCCGTGGAGGGGGCAGATGAGTCCTTTAGCTAGCTACCCCTGTCTTGATCGATGTCCACTATGGATGTTTCTTAAGCTCTTACCTTGCTCTAGATCCAGGCCTTGAGACTCTGTGTCCTGAGAAGGGACACTGAGGAGAATTATATTGGTAGAGTGTTTTTCTATTATCAATGTTCTAAAATAGGTCACTAGTACATTGTGCGTTTTTACATGATCAGTGTTTGCTGTGGATAGTTTGTAACCATAGAAACATTATAAATGCACATGGTTAAAAGAGTTCACTCTCAATAGAAGGTTTGGACATGTTAAAAAGCTCCCCTCTAACCTACACATACTCATACATCCCACCCCTTCTGGGAGGTTCCCACACTATATTGAGTGTTCTAAAAAAAATGCAAGCAAAATATGCAATTTATGCAAATATATGCATTATCCATCCCTTCTATACAAATGATATGTTATAATACAGTCCTACATAACATGATGGGTAATGAAGCATTATTTATTTCATATTCAAAGATGACTAGAACTGAAGAAGAGAAAAAATGTGCAAAATACATTTGCCAAACTGTGCATTCTTTCAACAGTACCGAAGTATGAATCACTCTTCCCAATATAATCAGAGTCACTGCTGAAGAAATGGTCATTGCTTTAAAGCCAGAACTGATCAGGCATGCACACAGTAGGCACTTCTCAACTGTTAGCCCTGTTACTGGCATTATCATTAACATATTCTGTAAGGAAGGCTTCTCCGGAGGAGCAGATGATTTGAGCCTGCGCCATGACTGTCCTCGGACACACACAGTAATCAGCCTGACTCTCTTATCCCTAGGTAGAACAAGAGGTCCTGTCCCTCTCTCCCCTCCGTTTAGTTTATCTAAATAGATAAACTATGTGTGTGTGTCACATGTGTGCAGGTGGCAGCAGGGACAAGAGGAAGATGTTGGATCTCCTGGAGATGGAATTGCAGACAGTTGCTTGTAAGGCACCTGATGTGAGTTCTGGAACCCAGCTCAGATCTTCTAGAAGAGCAGCAAACTCTTCCAACAGCTGAGCTGTCCCTCCAGCTTCCCCAATCCTCTTCTATCCGAATGTTCTGCTTTGGCATTTGTGTCTTACTTGTCTTTTGCTTGTATATTATGGTTTCTGATTTTGCATTTGTGTATGTTTTGGTTGTGAGCATTTCTTGTGTTTTCTCTTTTAAAAAAAAATCCTAGTTTGTTTTTGTTTACCTGTTAAGGGCATAGAGTTGGGGAGGCAGAGAGGAGGGAAGGATGTGGGAGAAGCTGGGGGAGGGGAAACTATGATGAGAATGTATTGTATGAAAAAAACTGTTATTTTTTAAAGAAGCACTTATATTAACAAAAACATGAAAAAGCAATCAACTATAATATTTTAAAACCCTGCAGTCTTCTAAGTTGATTGAGTTATCAACTTATTTATACTCTTCAGTTAAAAAAACAACTAATTTTTTTAATAAAAACATATAGCTTCTAAATTTAAATGAAATAGCCAGTGATTGCCTTAAGGCTTTGGTACAGGATTCAGGAAACAGGGGATCAACACGGGCGAGAAATGAGAAGAATCACTGTGGGAAGCAATCTCTAAAATCCTATCTCCACAGAAGGTTCAAGCAAGTAGAGGAGCAAGAATGGCCAAGAGAGAAGACATGTGTGACGAGCAGGCTGCCTGACGTGTGTCTCCCAGGAAGACATGTGTGACGAGCAGGCTGCCTGACGTGTGTCTCCCAGGAAGAAGTGTGTGACGAGCAGGCTGCCTGACGTGTGTCTCCCAGGAAGAAGTGTGTGACGAGCAAGTTACCTGAGGTACATGGCTACCCAGAGAATAAGTTTCCTCAAAGTGAATCTGCCATAAATTGATGATAAATACATGAAAAACTACTAGGCACCAAAAATAAAGTAACCCTTAACTCCTAGAAAAACAAAAGTTCTGCAGGAAAAGAAACTGAATAAACAATGCTCCTGTAGCCATAAAAATGTAAACGCAAAACGATAAGTTCGCCACCATTTGTAATATAAATATTCATGGAAAACAGTAGAGTTAGAAATTGAGATGCTAGATTTTTTTTTATTGAAGCTCATTTTTCAGAGTATGAAAAATCTGTTTCTTAAAGTATAAAATTCAAAACTTCAGGAAGTATGTGTGAAATCATATCACTTAGTAGAGGTTTCCCAATACACTGACTACAGGAGATACAGATATGGTTCAGTGGTGGAGCCCTTGCCTGGCATTCACAAGGCCCTGGGTTCAAAACAGGAGTATCACATACTCCAGTAATCATATTCCTGGGTGTTTATACAAAAGAACTGAGTGCAAAAGCTTAATGATCTATGACCTCATGGCCATTGCAGTGTTATCCACAGGATTTTATGTGGAAGCCACCTCCAAAGTCTAAACACACAGTGGAATATTATGCAGCCTTGAAAATGAAAAGCTCCCATCATGTATTATAATATAAATGAAACCTAAGACACTATGAGAAGAGAAATAAGCTGGTCAGAAAAAGACAAATACTGTGTAATTCCACTTTCCTAAGGGTTACAAAATAGCTAAACCAATGGAAGGACAATGTCATTACTAAAAGCAAGGCAAAGGAAGAAATGGAAAATTGTTCAGTAGGTATAGTTTTAATTTTGCATGCTGAAACGTTTCAAAGATCTTTTGCCCAACAGTATGAATCTAGTCAGTGTTCTAAGTTGTGAAGTGATAGTTAAGGGGATAGATTTTGTTGTTTTTAACCACAGTTAGAAAGCAATCAAACTTCACAGTTAAAACGCATATAAATCACATGTGTTAGTAAATTTGACAACAGAAACAAAAGACAAAAAGCAAGAAATGGCATGTCATTTAGAGAAGATGCCAGAAGAAACAGCTTTCCCAGGTCCCCCCTGGAGAAAGGTCCGTGCGAGGCCAGGGTGACTGCTTCACACCACAAACCTTTAAATGTAGATGTGGGATGCGTCACCCACAAAAATTATTAAATTAAAATTTACTCAGGGGCATGAGAAAACATTAAAGTTTCAATGGAAAATGGATCAAAGTTACAGTTCAAGAAGGAAGTACAAGGAGCTAACAGAAAACTTTGATGTGTTCAAACTTACTCCTCACCAAAGCAGTTGCATGGGACTATTTTTCTTAATAAAAGCAGAAAGCTGCCTCCCAAGCCATCAATCGTCATCTGTGATGGTGTGGTCGACTGAGGCTCTGCCCTGGTCACTATTGGTGCAAATCTCTCGGGGATAACTTGGGAACATGTGTTAGCATCCCTGAAGTTACTCCTGTCTTTCCACTAGTGGCTCCATTTCAGATATTAAAATGGTAATCTTTAAAATTACGTGCAAATGGTAAATCAGTACATTGCTATCCCCTAATGTTTTGTTATTAGTCATGGAAAAAAATACATGTTGAAAGAAAATATGATGAATTCCCATCCACCACCCAAACATTCAACTCCTGATAAACTAGCCCTGTTTGATAGTAAGCTGCCAGAAAACAGACCCTTCACTTTTCATCTCCTACGTTGAATATAGACTTGTTTTTTAAAGACATGAAAATAGGAAGGGGACTTTTTGGAACTAGCAAGGGGATAATCGGGAGGGGACTAGGAACAAGAAAGGGAAGAGGATAAAATCAAAGTACATTTCATACAGCGGTGGACATGGCATAATGAAACCCACTATTTTGTACAATTGATAAATGCCAATTTTTAAAGGGGAGATAAGTTATCATGATACTTCCTCTGCTGAATACCGTCCATGGCAGTGCTAGGTACACAAGCAAAGCTGCATATGCCAGTGAAGGGGTTGATAGAGATCGCAGGATAATTATGCATACATTAAAATGGTGTCTGTGGTGAATTTTAGTTACCTTGAAAAAGCTTATTGACAGGGCAGTGGTGGTGCACACCTTTAATCCCAGCACTTCGGAGGCAGAGGCAGGTGGATTTCTGAGTTCGAGGCCAGCCTGGTCTACAGAGTGAGTTCCAGGACAGCCAGGGCTACACAGAGAAACCCTGTCTCAAAAAAAAAGAAAAAAAAAAGAAAAGAAAACAAACAAACAAACAAAAAACCCAAACCAACCGCCCCCCCAAAAAAAACCAAAAACCAAACCAAAAAAGCTTATTGACTTTGTTAAATAAATAAGGCAAAAGGCAAACTACTTCAATTTAGAAGACCAATAATTAACAGGGTTCTGCCTGGACATTAGAACTATAGACAATTGTCTTTCCCAATGCATATGTGTGTGATGTTCATGTTTCTTGGATCTTAACACATAGATGCTATGTATACTTAATTTTCAACAAAAATTCTCAATGAAAATTGTAGCTTTATTGTTATTCAGAGCAGCAACTTGTCAACACATATTACCAGACATGCTCTTCCCTCGTGTACATTGAGTTCTGTGTGCCCACAGCTAATATGCTCTCTGATAGCAAATGGCCTGCAGGAGCTTGAGCCTGGCCATCTCCTCTAGCTCTGTTGACTGTGGTCCATAGAGAAAAGTAAGGATTGTGCACCATTTGCCGGAAAACAAGAGAAAGCTTCTATCTGGGTCAATCCAAGATTGCATTTCTGTTTTCCTCACTTTTAATAGCTTTAGAAATGGTCCCGAATTCTACCTCGTGGTGATCTTAACTGGTAAGAAACACAGCTGCCCGAATATTATACAGGAGCACCAGGGTGGTGGTTTTGAATCTCACCCATAAGGGGTAGGCTTTTCAGTGGAGCAGCTACCTCCAATTCACCTCTTCCTGTAGGTAACCCCTTACCCATGACCCTGTGAATAACACCCCCAAAGCACAGTGGTTCAGCCCTCTAGACTTGGGGTGGAGGAGTTTCTTTGGCTTGTTATCAATACCCATCTGAGGTCTCTAGAAACTTGCTCCCAGCTCCCAGATAAAGTCAGGAAACGTTGGGAGTTTGTGATCGTGAGCGTATCTCATTTTGTAGGCCTAGTGCAAACTCCCCATGGCAGGGACAACGCAAACGTTTTCTGCATCCCACACACACAGCAAACTGCTTGATGAGTGGGGCTCATGGACCTAGCGCTCTCTCAGCTGCCAGTCCCTACTCTCTTGTCCTCCTCCGAGGCCTGCCAGCTCAAAAAGCCACTCAGTCACTAATGACAGGATTGCTTCACTTGAGGGGTAGACTGGTCTAGAGTCCGGCGGATTTGGGTCTTTTTCAAAAATAGAAAACAGACATCAGACTCATCCTGTGTGTCAGCTGCTTTCAGGACATCTTCACAGACAGAGAGACATTAAGTGGGGCAGGACGGTAGGCCGTGATTCGGATGGCAGCAGACTTACTTGAAGATCAGTCATAATTAGTCTATTTTGGAACACCGGGGCTGCTGTGGAGTCTGAGAGCATGTCAGGGTGGAATGAGTGTTTCCTGTGACAAAATGGAAGAAATAATTACCCTGCAGCTTCCCAGGTGACAGTACTATGGAAACCAAGTGGACTGCCTCAGCTAGCCTGTGACTAACGGGAACTGAATGGGAAAAGGCAAAGGAGAAATGAAAGATAGGACAATAATAAAATAAACGTTATGAACATTTGCATTAGACTTTTATCTCTAAGGACTTAATGTATTTTTTTTCTTTGCTGAAAGACACACCACAGAAACTTAGGCCCCCAACTGCCCAAAATGAAATATTTCAAACTTTGCGTTAGTTAGTTAGTTCGCTCATTTGTTCATTCGTTCTTTCGTTTTGCCTGTTTTGAGACAAGGTCTTGCGCTATAGCCTGGCTGTCCTTTGGTGGAGCCCAGGCTGTGCTGCAACTCACTGTGTAGCCTAGGCTGGTCTAGATCTCATGGTGTAGCCCAGACTGCCTGGAACTTCTGGTAATTCTCCTGGTCTCATCATCCTGGGTTTCAGGATAACAGGTATGAACCAGGTGTGAACTTGCCTTTAAACTTTGAATATTATTGATGTTTGACCAGAGAGCTAAGCAAAGTAAATTTCTAGCTTTAGACTCTAATGAAAAGCAGAAAAATAAAAATCAATAGTGCCTGACTACTTCATTCTTACCACACGGCTCATAATCACACACGGTCCGTCGTGTCTGGTGAAAGTTTGTGGGCTCTGGAAGTGGCCAGCCCAGTCAGACAAGGCTATATTCCAAATTGGCACTTCTAACTGTTTCCATACTCTGATTGCCTTTGACCTCTTGAGTAATTTGAAGTCAGATGATGTTTCGCTGTGGAAAGTTCTGTTCTTGGGAGCATGCCCAGGCTTTTGATATGGGAGAACTGTTTATAGCTATTGCTTAGAACTAACTTCCATCACACACCGTAAAACCTCCCTGATCTGGGTACTTTAGTTCATCCCACCAAAAGTAAATCAATTAATTAGAACCAACAAAGGAAGTTGACTTCCCACAGTAATATGGGATGGAGCGAAGCCAGAAAAGCTGGTGACCTGGGACAGAGCGGAAGGACTTCTCCTTTCCGCCACTCCAAGGGACGATTGCTTTTCACTGCCTTCTTTGGATATTCAGATACTAGGATGCTCGCTTGGGTCGTGCTCCTGAGAGACAGTGGTGCTAAGACTTAGAATGCTACTGAAACCATAAACTGAGCCAAGGAAGACCCTGCTTCCCAACAAAACTCAGACTGAAATTTACGCTCCATTGTGTGGTATTTAGGGGCAGGACCACACTGGGATATTTAGGAGGTGACTGGTCTTGTGAATGGAGTAACCTACTCACACACAGAGAAATCGATGGGCTCATGGGTTACTTTACAAGTGGGTCTGTCTTAAAATTCAGTTCGGCTCAGGGTCTGTGATGTCCTCTGTCAGTTTGTGACTCTGTAGAGAATACCCACCAGCAGGAAGGTGCTCACAGGATGGAGCCACCTTCCACAGTCATAAGCTAATGAACCCTTATTCTTTATGAATTCTTGATTCAGTGATATCAAGCTGCAGCAACAGAACATAGGCTTATCTATGACTCATGCCTAGCTGAGTCTTTTCCTTCAGTGGCAGAGGAACTGAAGTCTTTAAGAGGTTAGGAGAAACCTATAATCCTGTTCTTCTGAGGAGCCGAGGAGAACCATTTTCCCTTTCTTTTCCTTTTCTTTTGTTTCTTCTTTCACTTTTTTTTTCAGGATTAAACCCAGGGCTTCACATGTGCAAGGAAAGCACTCTGTCACTGAGATGTGTATACTCCAGCCTTCTTATATGAATTTGTTTTAGACTGAGTCGTGCTAAGTTACTCGGGCTAGCCTTGAACTTCCATCCTTTTGCCATACCTTTCCAGGCAGTTTGGAACACCGACCAGTGACAGACCCAACACACGGAGCGGCATTTCTGTCTTTTGCTTTCATCTACAGGGCAGTAAAGCCTGAGATGTGAGGGTGGACTTAGAGGTAGCTAGATGCTGAGGAGTTCCTCAGACCCCAGTTTACCTGCTCCAGTCTGATTTACTGTCATTTTCTCAAAACAATATTTCTCTCAGTTTAATTCGCATTAGACTCATGGAAGAGCTCACCCATAATGATTGACTGACTAACCAGACCAGCAGGGTAAGACTTAAGAATTTGCTAACCAGTTCCCAGGCTCCATAGGTGCCAGCAGTCCGGAGCCATGATGACCTAGAGCTAAGACCTGCCTTGGAGTATGATAGTGCAATACTTGGATTTCTCTCACAGCTAGAGTATTTCTGGGCAGCTGGTTATATACCTCTAACACTTTACTTTGAACCCTAAAGAAGTGATAAAGATATTAAAGCATCCCAGAAATATATGGCTTGTTCTATGAATTAGCAATAATGAAATGATGAGGCTACAGTGAATGACTCTAAAGTCAAAGGCAATATGGTGCCTGGTGCTGTCTCAGTGCCTCTGGAGAGGCAGCACCTCTCAGTAGGGACCAGACCTGGGTACCTGTGCATTCACTCCACTGGGCCTGGAAAAAGGAAGGAATTTTCAGCAAACCAGAGTTGGGAGGCAAGTGTCCCAGACAGAAAGTCACTCAAGCAGAGGCATTGGTGGGCCACAGCAAGGCTTTTGTGCAGAACCGGAAGATACACAGTGTCTTGGGAGCAAGCCACAGAGTGGGGGTCAAGGTAGGCTACAGAATCTTGGTTCTGTTACCATTTTGCCAGTGTATGGCTATTAGGGTAGGGATGCTGTTGAGGCTGGAGCTGAGAAGGCGAAAAGTCTGGGGTTGGGGGTGGGGTAGGGGGTACTGGGAAGGAGGGAGACCAGAATAGTAGACATCCATTGCAACATTCAGAAAATGGGGTCACAAAGAATTGTAGTGAGGACAAGGCTGGGTGGGCGCTGCATTTATGCCCAAAGTCTGTGTGGTAAGTTCCACTCTATGTAAGGGCTGCGGGGTATGAGTCTATGAGTCAGCCAAACTGGAGAAATTTAATTGATGTTTAGTTGGCTGTTCGAGGGTAAGACCAGAGTGAGAGTTTTCAAGGCTGCAAATTTAGTTTAGTCACAATTTCTAGGGATATTTCTTCACAATAAGAAAGTACTAACACATATTCTTGAATATGGGGTTTTTAGAGCTTATATTTTAAAGGCATTACAATGGAGCTGCTTTGTAGGTACCACAAGAATATTTAGAAAATAACTCTTAAAACTCTTCTAAGTCTTAAGCAAATCGATATTTGGGACTTAAGATAAATTTTTATTGCCAAAACATTTTATTCACATATCTTAAAGTTACTTAGCTGAAAATAATGTCTGTGTGTTTTTAATAATAAAAGGCTCTTCCTGGCTGAGAAGTGATGTTCATCTTGCTCAAGACTGTGACCCAAAGAGAAACACAAAGAGTTTGTTTGTGTGAGGTCAAGGAGGAGGAGGAGGAGGAGGAGGAGGAGGAGAAGGAGGAGGAGGAGGAGGAGGAGGAGTAACATTTCCACACTATTAGACCTGGGTACTAAATTACTGAGTACCATATAAAGTATCCAAAAAATGAGTACTATATAAAGGAGCGACATTTGTGTACTCAGACTATTTCTGAGATAGTTTTGTATTGCTCAGAAGCTCCTTCGAGTTTCTTAGTGCTCCATTGTAATGCCTTTAAAATATAAGCTCTAAAAACCCCATATTCAAGAATATGTGTTAGTACTTTCTTATTGTGAAGAAATATCCCTAGAAATTGTGACTAAACTAAATTTGCAGCCTTGAAAACTCTCACTCTGGTCTTACCCTCGAACAGCCAACTAAACATCAATTAAATTTCTCCAGTTTGGCTGACTCATAGACTCATACCCCGCAGCCCTTACATAGAGTGGAACTTACCACACAGACTTTGGGCATAAATTCAGATGCTAATGGTATTGAAGGGTTTGGGGTACAAGAGGGCTTAGCACCTGCCAGCTCCTTCATCTTTTCTTGTGTGCATTGGTGACTCGTCTTTCCTTTGCTCTCCAGCCCCACATGAGTTGTCTGGTTTGATTCACCTTGTGCTTCTATAGAGGAGCCAAGAATGGCTCTTCCATATGCCAAGTAGGCACAACACCCCATTCTTTTTCTACCTCACACAAGCCCTTTGAGTTTTTTGTGTGCCTTTGGTGGCTCTATTGTATAGAAGCTATGCATAGCTCATGGTTCCATAACATGGTGGGCTGTGCTAGTTAGATTCTAACTCTATAGTGAGATTTGATATTTCTGACCTTGCCCAAGAGACTGTGTTCTTCAGGAACCAAGCTCAGCTTCCACAGAGTGGCAGACCACCTGCAGGTGAGGTCAGAGCTACACAGAGAAAGAACATAGGCTGCAGTATTTGAAGGGGCAGTGGCACACTCAGTTGCTAAGGAAGGTCAACACATGTAGCCATTTTGGATAAGCAAACACTTTCTTTGCTCTAATGAATGGTTTACTTATTAAGTGATTAATTGAGTTTCTGGGAACAGAACCCAGGTTCTTGTGAATGCCAGGCAAATGCTATACCACTAACTCACATTCGCAGACCTTAATCAGATAATAGGGGCTATTGTTACTATTGTTATCATTATTATTATTATGTAATTCTAACTTGGACTTCTGCCTTTCCATGCCCACTCCTCAGCAAGCTGTCTAGGCCAGAGAGGACCATACATAGATGCCAAGGGTCTTAGGAGTGATGAGGCAGGAAGGTTACCATTCAGGTTACTCCTTCAGTCTGGAGAAGTAAAGGAGGTGACAGGGCCAAGTGCTTGGACAGGGTCTGTGAGTCACAGCTGGTCTCGGATTATTCATCAGATAAGCCTAGAGCTGATGCTAGATCAGAAGGGATCAGGGGAAAATGTGGCTTCTTTTTATAGCTACCAAGTATCTGGAAATAGAGTGGTAAAAGATTTGGGCTTCATCAGGTTAACCAGGTTTGCATCTCAGTTTGCTATTATGAGCAATAATATGATAAACGACTGACTTCATGCCAATCACATCTAGTAATTGTGCAATTTTGACTGTATTCATGAACCCTTTTGCTTTTTATTTCTTTGGATCAAGGGAAATTGTACAGATTAAAAAAATAACTTTAAGATAAATGTGTAAAATGGCTGGATAACATGAATTGGCGTGTGACTAGTACTCTAGGTGTGTCAATTATTACCTTGTATTTACAGCATTTCTTTGAAAAGTGTTTGAGCATGTACAACTAATGCATCTATCAAGCAAGTCCTGTCCTGTAGAATAATACATCCTTGTACTTAGTACACTGAACACATCACACTATGCCTCTGACAGGTTCCTAGAATGCCCTCCCCTCTCCACTACTTATAAACCACAGAAATAAATGTTAAAACAGAATGGGCTCAGGGAAGGAATGAGTCCACTGAAACAAACTGAGAAGAGATCCAATAAGGAGCTCTTGAGAGTAAAACAAATGATGCTGCAAAGACAGGTAGAGCTGTTGATTACCGTGGGGTTGTTTCTTGTGATCTTAGTGCTAAGGAGCTACTCTGAAGGGCCAACCGCAGTCCACAGCTTCCAGTGGGCAAGCAAAGTCTTATATGTACATGATCCTCAGCAAAGCATTGCTGTGGCAAAGACCAGAGCTATTAAGTATTTTTCGGGATCCCGAGTGAAACGCTAAAATGAACAGATGCCCAAAATATTGCAGGAAACAGTGCGGTCATCCTCCCTCACCCCCCACCCAGTGCCATCATCCTCCCTCACCCCCCACCCAGTGCCGTCATCCTCCCTCACTCCCCACCCAGTGCCGTCATCTTCCCTTACCCCCCACCCAGTGCCGTCATCCTCCCTCACCCCCACCCAGACACAGATAGCTCCTTTCCATAGAGGCAGTGTGATGTGTGTCTTGTAACTCTGCACAAACACATTCTGTGCACAACCAAGCAAAACCCTCTGCCTGTTACATACAAACAAAACCACGGAGCAAGGAAGAGTGTGTGGAAGGAAAGGGAAGAGGGAAAGGATGTAATTATTTTATAATCTCAAAAATAAAATAAATTTTAAAATAAAAATTTTTTAAAATGTGAATGAGAAGAATTGATAGACTAGCAAGTGTGTTGTTCTGTACAGTTATTTACCCAGCAATGTGTCCTAGTAATTATTTTAGTAGCACACTGGTATACCTTGTTTGTTTATTTATTTATTTATTTGGGTTGCTCACGGAATGTCTCAGAAAACACGGTGGAAGAATTTTAAGAGCCAGAGGACCAGGAAACATGCTGCGAGATTGTATTCCCTAGAAATGAGAGGGAAACTTCACCCACAATACCTGTGTGACTAAACAAAACCTGAAGAGTACAACATAATAGGCATGTTACCATGGAAAGAGGCCATGTCATGGGGCCACACTCTTAGATAAGAGCCACGGGCAACTAAAGAATGCCAAGAGCAAGAGAAATCATCTTCTCCAGGGATGAGTCTCCAAACTGGACAGCTCTGAAATCATATACATACGAGCAACATTGGATGGACCAAGCCGGTTGTGTTTATCAATTTAGGTGTGTGTGTGTGTGTGTGTGTGTGTGTGTGTATAACAACTAAACAAACTTTGAGGAGAGGAGTATGGCAAAGGTTGGAAATGGGGAAAACAAAAAACTATAAACCTTAATTACTATACTTGATCTTAGCCAAAAGGCCAAGAAGTGATTAAACCTTAATTACTGTCGTACTTCCTATCTGTATATTAATTTAAAATGTATAGGATTCAAAATGTATATTAGTGTCTTTTAATCGTATGAGAGTGAGAATCTCATGTAGAAGTGATTCTCTGTAGTAGGCAGGGACATGGCACTGTTGCTAAAATTCCTTCCCTGGGAGAGATGTAAAAAATGTCTACACCTTCTCTTAAGGTCCCAAGGGCAAACTGAGGTTCACTGTTCGACCCAATAAGTTTATTAGGCTTCTTAACAGAGCTATGGAGGGTTATAGGCAGGAACATAGGTAGGTGACCTTAGAGTAGCCACAGTGACAGGTCTACTCCCACATGGATAGCTGCACAGATGGAGCAGTTGGGGGTTTCTACCTGACCTTAGATCACTTAGCTCCCAAATAAAAGGCACAATTCTTTAGATTTATAATAAACCGTAAAAGCACTAGAGCTGAGCAGATACCAACCCTTATGCTGTTTTGTCTACTTCCCTGTCAATAACAACTTGCCATGTTCTGCCTGAGACGCTCCTACTCCAACAGGTCCTCCCTCATAGCCATGTGCTCCACCATCCATTTACCCCATGGTGACTTCAGCCTTCTTCATCCTCTCTTCTCTCTCCTCATGGTCCCTGCCTCAGACCTCAAGCCCAGAAATCAAAGTCTGACTACCTCTCTTCCGCCCAGCTATAGACTGTAGGCATCTTTATTAACTAATCACAGATAACTTGGGGTCAAGGTTTATACTAAAAAAGCTGGTATACATGAGGATCTGCACATCTTGGAGCAACCAGATCTTGGGGTACAGAATTTAGCATTTGAATACAAGCATCATGAGACCAACCCACTATACACCTTCCCCTCATTTTCCCCCACTTATATACTGTAGCCTCTCCTTCAATACCACATGGATTAGGACAGAATGGCATATAAGTGGTTGAGACAGGTAACTAGGTACCCAGGTGAAGGTCCCATGATCCTCCACCCCCCTTCTTCTGTGAGTAAAGGTGAATAGTCAACAGTCCTACTCATCACCCCTGTTCTGAACATATGGGCTGCTTATAGCTCACAGTTGTACCCTCCTCCAAAGTGCCATCTTATCTAGGCAGTCAGTCCATGATACCCAGAGACCTTGCCTGACATAGGGGTATAAACTCAGAGCAACACTGTAGTGTGGTACACACTACATATAGTTCTTACTTCATAAAGTACAGGTTTTGGCACCACATGGATAAACTGGAGGTTTCAGCACCAGATGTGTAAAGAGAAGATATGACCACTCCAAGGTATGAGTAGGGGACGGTCTTTATTGCAGCTATGAGGGAGAGTACAACTAGAAGCTTCTGGAAGAGTTCAGAGCAAGGAGAAAAAGCATACCCCAACATGACCAGTAGACAGAGTTAGACCATGAGAGGAGGGCAGGGGGCAAGGAAGGAAGGGTGTGTGTGTGTGTGTGTGTGTGTGTGCGTGTGAAGAGGGGGGTGAGATGGGGTAAAGAGAGAGGGAGCAAAGATAGCACATGGTTATATAGAAATGAGAAACTGGGGGAGGGGAAGTCCATGAGCTGGAGCTGTTTAGGGTAGGGGTAGGGTGAGAAGAGTGGAGAGCAGCCAGCATGCCAGCAAGACCACACTGTAACTGGTACTCCCTAGGCAGAGAAAGCTTGGAGGCCAGCATGCTCTTTGGTATGCCGGTGGATACCACAGTTAGCTGAGCTTCTTTGGAAGCTGATGCCCACCAGGATCAGCTTTTCTCATATCCTCTGTGGGTGTGTTCCCCTCATCTTCCTGAGACAACACCTTCATCCTCTCAATCTCTGGTCTAGCCTCTGCTTGGAGGGTCAGATGTAAGGTAGTTTTTCTGCCTCAAGCGGAAAAAATGCATATACAGCAGAACTTCACAGAGATATTCATAAAACTCAAGGGCCTTCCAAGTTCCATACAGCAAAGCTTTATGTGTGTAACACACAGCCGTACTGCCCAGTCTTTGCAAAGAGATGCCATTTCACATATGGTGTTACATTCAACCATCTCCTCTCGACTTCAGGTGTTCTGTTTTTATCACAGTCGATGTCAATTTGATTAATGTCCTGTAAGGCCTCAAGTTCTTAATCAATACTCAGACTCTTCAAAGAACTGGAAAGTTTTTCTCCAAAATACTCCTCCTTCTCAAACGCAGTGGTACAGGGCAAGTGTTTTTTAGCTCCAGGAAGATGGCGGGAATGAGAAGGCTTTCCAACTTACCTCACTCTCCTGCTCTCCTTTAGAGAATAAAGGCACTGTGTTTTCTAGGCTTGGGGAAAATGGTACCCAACCTCTTAGAAGTTCATAGAATTCTTGGGTACACATTTTGGTGGGATCCACAAATTTATGTTCCCTAGTTTTCAAAGGTTGGTTCCCCCTTCCCATTTTGAGGTACTGAGGATTCATCCCAGGGCCTTGAGCATGCCAGGCATGCGCTCTACCACTGAGTGACATTCTCAGCCTCGTTCCTCAGCTTGAAACAGCTCATAGATATGTTACCCAGGCTGGTCTTGAACCTTAGATCCTCATGCCTCTTTTTGTCATGACTAACGAGGATTTCCATCCTGCCTGTTGAGAAACTGTCCCCCTTATTAACTAGGAAACTCGAAGCAGATGCTGCTGAGCCTCGAGAACTGAGCTTGACTTTCACTAACTGTGGTTTAATAGCAAGTACATTTGTCTTTCCCCCTAGTTCTTGTCACAGCAGTCTTCAGACCTTTCCCATCTCTCTAGCAGCAGTCGTAAAGTCTTTTGTTGAAATATACACAAAAGGAATTTTTGAAAAGCTGCATGTTATAAAACTTATGCGAAAGATCCCATCAAAGGCTGAAAATTCAAATAACTGTGAGAAAAATTATCTAATTAGAAGTCATATCTCATTTGTTAAAAAGATTGTGATCCAAAATATGCAAAGAACTCTCAAAGTCAACAGTAAGTAAATAAACAACCTAGTTAAAACAGCAGACACATACTTCACCCTAGGAGACACAGAAGACAAACAAACCCAGGAAAGGGGCCCAACACTGTGTCATAGGGAAACACAAATCAAGCAGGAGTCGCCACTGCATCCTTGTTAGAAAGTCTCAAAAGGCCAAATAGCGCTGGTTTGGAGTTGCAGGAGCTCTCATTCATGATTGGTGAGACTGCAAAATAGTATGGCTACTTTTGAAAACAGACAATTTCTTCCCAAACATACTATTACGCATAATATGTGCAACCACAATTCTTGGTATCCCGCCAAATGAATGGAAACTCACTGTCCTGTTGAAAACTCACACACAGGTCTTTATAGAATTAGCTTTATTCCTAACTGCTCAGACTTAGAAGCAATCAAGACATCCTTCTGGAAGTGAACAGCATAGAAATAGAGGTACAGCCAAGTGGAAAGGCAAACAGAATTTATTCTGGACTTGGTGCAGCAGACGAGTCACCATCATCATGAGCAATGGGGCAGATAGTCAAAGGTGGGGAAGGCTGGGAAGTCCTCTTGAGCAGGTCCAATGGGAAGCTGCTAGGGAGAAGCAGCAGCTGGAAAAACTACAAGTGGGTCCCCCTGTGACTGTAAGGGATGCATATTTATCTTCTTCTGGTTGATCCCAAATCAGAACAGATAGAAAAGCTATAATTATTGATCTGGGCCATCTGAGGCCAGTTGCAAAAGTTACTGTTTATCTACCTGGATCGCCACAAGAAAGCAATCCAGCACTCTGACCTATGCCAAGCTGGCTCCCATGGATGTTTATTCTTATAATAAAGGAGCTGGTTTCCAGGACAGGTTGTTGTAGGTCAAGGATCAAAGCTCTATTTTCATAAAGCATACGGCCATTGCTTAAATATTTAGTTTCTCGGAGAACAAAGTATGATAAATTCAGACAATGGAATACTGCTTAGTCCTAAAAGGAAATGATCTATCAAGAAGACATAGAGGAAAATGAAATGCGTATTGTTGAATGAAGGAGATGGGTCTGCAAAAGCATGTGCTCTATCATTTCAACTATATAATATTTTGCAAAAGTTAAAACTAGGGAGACAACAGAAAGATAACATGTTTCCAGGGGTGGAAGGAGGGGAGATGGGTAAGTGGGTCACAGAGGGTTTTCAGTACAGGGAAACTCTGTGATGTTGTAATGGTAGGTACATGTCATTGGATATTTGTACAGGAAGTACACAACCACAAGTGAATTGGTTGTCAATTTGACCACATCTGGAATTAAATAAGACTCAAGCTGATGGGTTCACCTGTGAAGGAGTCTTGAACTTTCCATCAGGAGACAGCCATTGTTGCAATAGTTGGGCCATAAACTATAAGTCACTCTAATAAGTCCTATGTATGCTGGTTCTGTTTCTCTAGAGAACCCTGACTAATCCACTAATGTAGACTATGGACTTGGTATCATAGTGACGTGGCAACATCTGCTCATCATTCCTTGGGGGGATGGGGGGATGGGACTACCAGGGCTGACAGCAGGGATTATGTGGAAAATCCCTTACTTTCTGTTCATTTTTGCAGTGATCCTAAAACTGCTCTCAAAACAGTCCATTTAAAGAGGAAAATATTTTAGAGTTAGACAGTGATAAAGGTGCCCAGAGTAGTGAATGCACCAATGTCGTGGAATTATAGACCCTAAAGTGGTTAGTTTTTTATGTTACTTGAATTCTGCCTCAGCTTAAAACCTGGGCATGCACTGAACACAAACACTGACTGTGTAGTCTCATGTAGGCCTTAGCTAGTCATGGCTGAGTCCCAGACATATTCAGGCCTTCTGGTTCTGAAACCCTGCCTTGGATGGTGATGGAATTTCCATGCTGACATTTCCCTGGCATAACTGTTTGTCTCTGTCCTCCAGTCCTCTGGGTCAATGTGCCTCAAAAGCAGGACACCATAGGCTCCGGGAAGTTCTACCAATCGGTGGTGGAGGTAGGAGATAGGGCAGCAAAGCTGCTACTATGGGTCAGGACATCTTACTTGCTGTTCCTTAGGCTTTCTTTGTGTCACATCAGCTTGTGACAAATGTGCACATAGTTCAGGGGAAATGGAAATCACAGGACCAGGATCCCAGCTTGGACTTTAGACCTCAACTGGCTCTGTCCACCCTGGTCAGCTTTCAGGCAGACACGTCTCCCGAGCTCAACCCACCATCACGCTGCCAGCCTGTGCCTCAGAAGAAAGAACTATTTCAAGTTTCTCTATCTCAGAACTTGGGGAGCATCCTCTGTTCCCACACGTTGTAACCCTTCCCTTTTCTCCTCCAGTGCCACAGAAAGACCCAAAAGTCAGAAGTGAGCAAAGCCAGGAGAAGCTAATTGTACAAAATACATCACTTTACCAAAGAGGAAAACATGTTGAAACAAACCAAACCTCCAAAAAGGGTTCATTCAACCTCTCTAGCTGACAGAAGTTCCAAACACTCTTCCATGGTACACCCACTAAGATTAGCCAAACCAACAAAGGCTTACTAATGCTAACTCTTAGCAGGATGTGGAACAATTGATGTTCTATAATGGACATTTCAGAATTAAATGAAATAATAAATGATGTACCCAGCCTAGAGCAGACATTCTTCCTTCTAGGCTCAGCATCTTCTACTTCATTTTTCTTCATAAGTGAAAGAGTGGTTTAAAGTATCGTCACATTGACAGCAACACTGCAGGCCCTGCCTGCCCCCAGCTTCATGTAACCTCTTTGCCAAAGTTGTGGCTCCTTTGGAAGGAATGGATCTGTGGCAGCCCTTGCAGACCCTGGGCCTAAGGAGCCTGGCTCTGCCTGTGGCTGCTAGTGCTCCTTCGCTGCTCTTGTAACCCAGAAAGTCGAGAGACTCCCTACCCCTCAGGCAGTACCCCTTCAGGCACTCTGCTGCCTTCAGGCTTTGCTAGCACCTGGTATCTGTGAGGCACGGCAAGGAACTAGAACACTCAGCGATGTTCCTTCATAAAAGGGTCACTAGTGTGAGAGGCAGACAACAACCCACATTCTTAGACTATACTCCTGATGGGTGCACCCAAGGCCAATAAGGCCAGTCTCCTCGGGGCCCTAGAAAGACTAGAGAAGCCCTGCCTACCACAGAGGGAAAATAAATATAGAAGCAGAGATACTGATGACAATGAGGACGATGCTGGCATATGTGGATGTCCAGGTGTCACGACCTGGGCTACCACTCACAGAATGCCAAGAGACCAGGTTTTCTGTGTTTAAGCCCAGTTATAGAGAATTCACACACAGTAAAGCTCAGAGGGAATCCTTCAAGTCCATTGTAGCTCTAGTTGGAAATTTCTATGAACAAATGCATACCTCTAGGGCTATAGAATCAGAAAACTTCAGATGGGCAGACTTGAACTTAGTGAAGTTCTCAGGAGTCACATGTCTCCTACCGTAAGGGTAGTCAGGAAATCACTGTGAAGAGCACTTGTGGTAAGCTAGGCGGCCAGTGGATACATGTCAGTCATACCATGTCTTCTTTTAGGGTCCTTTTACTGTTGAACAGTTAGCCGCAGCAGCAAAGGGACCCATAATTGCTCCTGTCACAACGTAAGTTCTGTGTCAAAAATCCCTTTAAAAAAAAATATTTGCTTTGGAGAATATCGAGAATTCCTTCAAGGAACATATATATCCTAAGAGGGCTTTCATTACTGTTTTCTTTGATTATGATTTTGTGGAACATATTACTTTGAAGGCATCTGAGTGTAGTTTAGTCTGTTACACACCATGAGGCACCCTGGTGATATGTTTTCCTAAAATATATATTATAGTTGGAAAGGAGGGGGAGAAGCCAGTATGGGAAACTGGAGATTGCTCTACCGCATACATGCCGCTCTCCTGGCCCTGGCTCCCAGGTCCCATGGGCCCTGAGACTTTTTATTCTTACCTGAGCCCCTTCTGTGGTCTTCTCCTTCCCCCAAGTCCTTACCCCAGCTCTCCACTATTGTCTCAAAAGGCAATGACTTAGAGGAGAGGCCCCAGAGAGATTTCACACATTCGCCCAGATCTCTTGCTCCCTACAGTTTGGAGTTGTTCCCTAGTTACCAGAGGAGTCTGGCCTGGGCTCTGAGAAAGTTTGACACCAAACACTTAAAAACACCAGATGCACTCCAATGTTTAGACAAAGTCTGGCAGAAGTATCCCAGTGTTGGAAAGCAATCCTAGCAAGAACCCACTCCGAACCCTCAAAGCTCCGTCTGCACTTCCCCTTGTTTTCTTCCCAAAGTCATTTCATTGCTTAAAGATGGGAAACAAGCTTGTGCTCTGCTGAGCTCTTCCCTGCTCACCTCTGATGATGTGTCAAGCAACTGTGCCTTTCAGAGTGGTCTCGCTACATCTTATAAAACTAAGACATAAACACTAGGTCTTGCTCCAGGAAAGAGGAAGGAAGTAAGGAGAGATCCAATTCTCCTTTTGTTCAGTTATAGAAAATTCTAGCACCGAATGGCTGAGAAGCACCTAAAGAAATGTTCAACATCCTTAGTCATCAGGGAAATGCAAATC
>NW_022196896.1:24854190-24872627 GCF_008632895.1 Mastomys coucha | reverse complement strand
GGGGAAACTGGGAATGGAGAAATTTACATGTAAATAAAGAAAATATCTAATAAAAAAAAAAAGAAAATTCTAGCTCATTGAAGTTTGTGAGAACTCATTGATTCGTGTAAGGAAGTTGGAGTTAGTGAGGCTGGAGCAGGGTCCAAGAATGTGCCTCAAGTTTCCAGGCTCAGATGCCTCTGGAAGAACCACTTAGAAAAGGATGGTTCTGTGAGCCCTTGATATATGAGAAGCAGACATGGTCCTGTTAAAACTGTGACACTAGGGCCACCTCAGAAGAACAAAGAGCCACTGCAGCTTACAACAGCACAGCATTGAATTGGTCTAAGCCTGTGATTCCCAGTCTTCAAGGACATAGGGTCATTTAGAGGAGGCGGTGGGCAAAAGCCAGATGGACACCCAGACTCCTTCTTACCTAAGGTTTCCAAACCTTTAGGTAATTAAGATATAGCCAGTCCTCTGTCATGTCTAGAAAAAAAGGTAGCTAACTGTGGGTTGAAGATATTCTAAAACAAAAGTGTGCCTTCACTGGGTATATAAAGGCTTTCTTCCTGTTGCTGGCCTCTAGACAATGCAGCATGATGGCTATTCACATAGAAAGGACACTGCAAAGGCATTATAAATGATTTAGGGGTGATTTAAAGTATGTAGGACTAGAGAGATGTGGGTAGGCTCTATGAAAATATTTTTACTTACTACAAGGGATTAGAAGTTCCATGGATTTGGGTAACTATGGAAAGCCTCAGAATCAATAAATACATATGCAGGTGGTGGCGTGTTGGACTCGGAGCCTTTAGCACTAAGCACATCACTTTGAGAAGGTGTACTTCAGACTCAGCCCCGTCATCAAAGGAACTCATTGTTTTTCTCCTATTACATGGGTTTTCAACGGGAGTTTCTAAATTCGCTTATGTCGATACTGGAAAAGTGTGGGCAGCATTTTCTTACCCTTGGAAGCCGAGGATCATCATGAATGCCTTCAAGGGTGACTACTGTGAGGAACGTGGGAGCAGAGGTTGCAATTTTGAATATGATAGAGTTTCCAACGGCGTTGGGAATTAACACCTGAGGGACACTGAGCAAGATACGAGGAGCCTGTTGATTATAATTCATGGTCAATATGATCCTTCCTGGTGTGAGGAGGGCCTGGGAAAGCAGAACCAGTTCCTAGAACATGGAACTAGGAGGAAGATTTGGGAATCTGCCTGGGTGCTCAGGACAACTGGAGCTGTGCCCAGGCTACAGGAAGGGACTTGGTGAGGGTTTGGAAGGTATGCCTGGTTGCTGGATGCAACTTCTTTAAAACTCGGGATTCAGATGGTACACTTTCCCTTGAAATCTGGCAGTTTAGACTAAACTATTTTATCGGAGAAATTGAGCATATGGGTCCCTAAACCTGGAAGGGGACCATCCAGTAGAGTTTTAAGTTATGTTTTGTGGAGCTCTGGGGACTCCCAGGGTTCTGAGAGGGACCCAGAGGAGGCTAAGTGGGAGGCAAGAACTTTACTGACAACAAGTGGCTGACTGATGAGCTGCTACTCTCTGCCTGTCTTAAAATTCTGGTCAGCATTCGGAAAACAGAGGAACAGGGTGGCTGACTTCTGTCACCAGACACTCTCAGTTTTCATCCACTTTATGACTTAGATCTCTTTAAAAATAAAACAGCTTTATTTTATTTGTTATTATTGTGTATCTATAATGGGGGCATGTGCATGCCTCAGTGTTGTGGGGTATCCACCAGAGAAGATCACCGAGAAGTGGGTTCAAGCCAATAAAAAGTCTTTACTAGCTGGCAGGAGACTGCACTGGGTGTCTGGGATCAGAGCACGGTCCCAAGTTTTCTCAGTGTGAGCTTTTTAAGCACAAAAACCATATCCTGGGCTGACACACCTCAGTTAGCAAGAATGGAAGAAGAGAATCCCCAAATCAAGGTTAGTAAACTTAGGGACTTTCCCAGACCTGTGGACTGCGATGGCTTAGGTCTTTGTTCTCATGTTGACAGGTGTAGCTGCTGCCTGTGTGCTGGCTTCCAAGGCCTGTATGGTACTTCCAGTCAGTCATACTGAGGTCTGGGCACTGGCTACAGCTGCATGTGTGTGAGATCAGATGAGAACTTTATGGAGTCGGTTCTTCTCATTCCACCTTCACACGTGTTCAGAGATCCAATCCAAGTCATTTGGCTTGACTGACAAGCCTCTCTTCCACGGAGCAATCTTGTTGGCCTTCTTGGGAGCTAAC
The DNA here is from genome assembly GCF_008632895.1 of Mastomys coucha. Taxonomy (NCBI): domain Eukaryota; kingdom Metazoa; phylum Chordata; class Mammalia; order Rodentia; family Muridae; genus Mastomys; species Mastomys coucha. The sequence goes on along the minus strand of NW_022196896.1, from coordinate 24,870,389 downwards.
AGAAGTCAAGAAATGCATCCAAGATCACCAACTCCTAAATGGTGCAACCAAAACCCACCTTCAGCTCCAGTGCCAGAACTTTACTTACTGTCGGAGCACCTCACTGTTATGTCTCCCTCCAGGCAGATGCCTGCAAGCACCCCAGAGTTCCATCAGTCACCCAAAGAAAGCCCAGGGTGTCTCCACCTACGATTCAACCAGAGTTCCTTCAACTGCAGCCCAGAGGCAAAAGGTCCACCCTCTTCCTTGCTGCTTCAGCTGAGTGGCAAGGGTTTGGACTCCAATCCAGTACTGAAGGCAGAGCTATGTGTGCACAGTCCCTCCTCTGGAGACCTCCCTAAAGGCAATGCAGACTGTGTGGGCCTTTCCTGGAGAGCCAGCCTGCTTCACAGTACCATAGGACAGGGGGCCTACTGAAAGTCCAAAGGGGTTGCCCCAGTACAGGACAGAGCTTGGCTCTTTCTCTAGCTCAGGTCTTCTCGCAGCATACTGTTAAGGAAACGGTTTCCTTCTGCAAAGAGATGGCCCTCAGAGTGTCTCCACCCAACTCACCCTTTGTCCAGAGGAAAGCTGTCCTTCCTTTGCTCTCGGCCAGCCTTGCTCTAGGCCTTGTGTCTCACTTCCACTCTGCTTCTGAAAATGAGGAAGGGTAAGTTCCTCTTTTTCGTTCCAAACTATATTGTGTTGTCCACGGTTCTCTGAGCATTCAGGTGGGGAGCCTACTCAGGAGAACTGGGTCCCGTCTTGCAGCTCAGCTTCCCATTAGAAAGAACAATTTGGGAGGAGGGTCAAAGCATCCTGAGGAGAGCAGCAGTGTCTGTTTTCTTTTGGGAACACACAGCTCCCTGTCAAAGGAGACTGCTTCTCTCCTGGGCATACGTGTTCCCTCTGAACCTAGCCATATGTGCTACCATCAATGTGTACATGAACTGGGTCCCATCAGTGTGCTACCATTGGTGTGTACATGTACTGGGTCCCACCTTATGTACCGGGTCCCATCATGCCCCTGAACCTAGCCAAGTGTGCTACTATCGATGTGTACTTGTAATGGGTCCCATCATGCCCCTGAACCTAGCCAAGTGTGCTACTATCGATGTGTACTTGTAATGGGTCCCATCATGTGTACATGTACCGGGTCCCATCAGTGTGCTACCATTGATGTGTACATGTACCGGGTCCCATCATGCCCCCTGCCCCTTGAGGATTCTGACTTCATAAGAAGCTGCACTCACTGCAAATGGCTCTTCATTTCCATCTAGGGAGAAGAGCTCTGAGTTTTTCACATTAACCTGTGAAATTCCCCAAGGCTTTCCTTGATTTGTGGGAGAGGGTGGCATGTGCTCCCCATGCACATTTATTGATATATTGTATCAGTCTTGGCTGAGAGCATTGTCTTTTCCATCCATCTTATACTTGAGTCAAATGAGCCCTTGGAGATGAGACACCCCAGACTTAGTTACTGAGAATAACTGCACAATTTCTATGAAAATTTTATAGAGAAAGAACAGAGCTACAGCTCTTTCTAGAACAACATTTGGGTCCCCGGCTTATACCTTGTGACCACTGGGCACCTCTCTAGCAGGCTGTCTTTCTTTGAGATGACTTAGATGAAGTGTGATATTTGTGAGATTTAATGCTGTGATTTCAAAGCTATATATACACATAACACTGCGGTTTCAATCATGCACTCTGCCTGTCTGTTTCAAGGCCTTGGCTGGGGATGTCTATATCCCACAGGCAAATTGTGAGGCTCTGGAATGTAGCTCTGTTCTTTTAATGCTCTGGGAGCAGTTTGTTTAAGATAAGGGCATGACAAATAGGCTGAATTTGAGTTGCTAAAGTTGTGCAGTCTATACCTGTATTAGCTTGGATGACATCATCCCTGAGGAGGGGGTGGGAAGGGCTCAGCCTCCAGACATCTTGGCAACTACCATGGGGAAGAAAAAATGGCCTTTAACTTGTATTCTTTCTTCCCCTAGCAAAGTCCCTATATGGCTAATCTTTCCTGCAGGCAGTTGTGGGAATAGAGTCTGGAGAGTGAGTGGCTAGCTAAGTGAACTCTGAGTCAAAATCTACCTCCAGCCATCACTGACCCTGAGGTCTTGAGCATCCATAGGTGGAAACATGGTGGACATGAGTATCCAGTGGTCACCTCATTCTTCCTATGTCAAGTCAAGGCTCTTTACTTCCTCTTCCCCAAACCTTGCTCCTAGCACTGTAGGATTATTTTTTTTCAAAAGCTACTTCAACAAGGGTTCTTAACTTCTTCAACCTTCCCTATAGACCACTGACCAAAGGTAGGGGAAGAAAATGGCTGATAGGACAATGGGGTGTGCGCCTGTTTAGAAGTTATTCCATGGGGCTATTCTAATCTTCATTGTTAGCAGTCCAGGCCACAAGCAAAACACCAAACATGAATCAGCAGTGGCTGTTCAGTCTAGAAGAAAATGTGAGGTTCTGCTGATTGGTACAAGTCTACCAAAGCAGGAAGAAGCAGGCAGAACATCACCAGAAGTTCTTTGGTGCATTTTTCTCTACAAAGTCATGACAAGCAAATATCAGTGAAGAAAGCAAGGGAAACCGATGCCAGAACATCATCAGCAAAGACCAGCAAGGCAAAGCCCAGTGAAGATCAACAAGGCGAACTGATGCCAGAGCACTGTCCACTCTCTGTTAGTTTATATTTATATCCTTTCCAAACACCATGTGTCCTCTCAAGCATCCACTCCAGCAAAACATCACATGCCCTTTCACCAGGCAGCTTCCAAAAAAACACCACATGTCTGTTTTCAGCAAAACATCTCTCATAAGACATCACATGACACAACTGAGTCTCCAACAGAACTAGAAATCCCCACTTCACAGCACTGGCTGCCTCTGAAGGTTCTGTTTGGTAGTTCTTTCTTTTGCAGCCCTGTCACCACCATCTAAGGAATCAAAACTTAACTGAAACTCACTCCACACTCCTACCACTGTTATCTAAGTCCCTCTCCCTCGTCTCACCCCAGCTTTGGACTTTGCCCCATTTTGTCCCCACACTCCCTACCCTGCCAGGACCCCCTCCTTATTCAGTCTTTCATCTACTCTGCTGTGGTTGAAGTAGGCCTCTTTCTATTGCTTGCATGTACCAAACTCATTCTGACTTTGGAGCACTTGCGGGATTGTAGTTGACCTCCTGGAATTCCACACAAAGATATCCAGCTTCCGATGGTCATACTTGGTGCTCTCTGCTTGGCCAGGCTTGTCTGAAAAACAACACCAAAGGAACACTGCCTGAGAGGGTTCTGCTTGGCTTGTCCAGTGCCCATTTTGTACCATCTATATGACCAATAAGATGAAGCAGGGACAGAAGTCATGACTTTTATGCAGTGGGTCCGCTGGAAAGGGTGAGGAAACAGATGGTGGGAAGATTAAAAGAAAGACATTCACTTGATTACTAAAACATTTTGGTATAACTGCTCTGAGGATTTCCAGTACTGTCATAATCACCCTGTTTTCCTTAGCCACCCAACATGGTCTTCAGCTGTTCCCCATTGTCACTTGAATAGTGCTGAATTGCTCTTGTGAAGTTATTTTTAAGATTGTACAGGTAGGCCCAATTTAGGAACTCTTATGCCTGCTCCCATACCCTCTGAAAGAAATCTTCCAGTGCCTGAAAGCAAAAGGAATATGCATTCTAAAGTTATTTGCCACTTTAAATTGTCTACATCATGCCCTTGTTTATTTCCTTATCTGGCCTAATGGGGAGCTGAATTTATTACAGACACTCAGGGGAAGAGCTTTCCTGTTATCAGGCAATGTGGCCCAAAGTGGGGTAAACCCCATGAAACCATGTGGCTGTCACTCACAGTGGCTTATACCAACTAAGATGCTCTGTCAAACCCTCCTGATGAAACGTGTTTCCCTCTGTCACTCCGTGTTACCTTTGTTCTGGCTTGCTGACCAAAAAGTCAAAGGTAAAGCTTGTGGGTTTGGTAGTAATCAACAACCACCATACCGCTCAAAAGCTGGAGGGTCAGGGAACTCTCCGCGGAGATTTAATTTGAGGATAACATCTTCATCATGCGCACAAAAGTGGATTGTATTTACCATGATAACCCTCAAACAGGAATTTGAAATTTCTAATTTGAACTTTTCTATAGAGTAGAAACAATACAGAAAAGCAGATGAGAATAATATCCACGTGATTCTTAATCTTGCCCTTTGGTAGTGCCTTCTTAGTGCCACAGGTTCATGACCAGAGGTGAGGGCAAGTTAGATCTCAGGAGTGGGACTGGGAGGAGAGCCACTCTGGTTCATCAACCTCCTCAGCACTTCATCTGTCCTGGCTCCCACCCTGACTGCCATCCTTCTCAGTGGGAAACTCTTCCCATCTGTCCTAGAAGGGGCTCTTCAACGGGCCCCTGGTTTCTCCTGTCTGTGTCTTGATGGTTTCTTCTCATCCACCGTCAACAGTGAAAGCTGCAATGTACTTTTGAGAAGGCCAGGCTGATTCCATGACAGGCTTCAAATTGGTAGTTCAGGAGACTAGGCCTAAATCTCTGTTTCCAAGAACTGGGCAACTCCAAGCAACTTCAGGCTTTAGAAGCTATCCCACCATCTGGCCTGAGGCAAGGACAGTGGGTCTATAGAAGTTTCTAGACTTCCTCAGCTACTTCCTCAGCAACTGTTCCAGACCTCCCTAGCAAGTTTCCGGTCCCCACACCCCAGTAGTGGAATGTTCATTGAGATGGACCCCACAGATTAACATAGAGGTCACCTATCCAGAATTTCCTAATGTGCTTTAAATCAGGCCTGCAAGCTCATTTGGTTGTCTCTCTAGGAATGGGAAACCCCAGCATGATGTGGACTTCTGCAGAGTAAAACACTCTGTATTTACATACTATTTGATTCTGGGGTATCATTCTTCAGCGAATCATGGACCCTTACACTTTAGGCTACTGTGTTTGACACCATGCCAAGGATGCTATAGGTAACTCCTGGATTTATGATGGGGCTATTTGTGTGAAAGTCAGTGAAGATCTTAGCTCAGCTTTGCCTAACTTAACATGTTCTCAGAATGTTCACACTAGCCTACAGCTAGGCAAAAGCCATCTAACACCAAAACTATCATACAGTAAAGTGTTGAATGTCTTGTGTAACTCACTCAATATTAGACTGAGCATGGGTAGACAGTAGCAGCATGGCTATATTCCTGCATCATCACAAAGCTGAAAACTCCTAAGCTGAATGGCAAGTAGGTGACCATGTGTTCCACAAACTCCCTTTCATCTGATCATTAGTGTTCACTCTGTCCTACTATGAGGTGCAGTGCTGTCCATTCATGTGATGCAGAAACGGGCCTGTGATGATGTAGTACTGTCTCAATTTTTCAACTATATGGGAAAGATGTCTGCTTGACTCCTAACTGTGTTCTCTGCACTTACTAGCACAGTCTCTGGAATCCAGTCTATACAGGGAAAAGCTCTCCTGAGAATTCTAGTAGATATGTTCTCCCAGGTGAATAAGGGGATCCTGAGTCCAGGAAAATCCTACTGTGGCCATATGTGAGCCAGTATGTTGGGCCCTGCTAATTAAGGTTGAAGTCTACTGTTGTCTACACAGCTCTCTAGAGCTCGGCACAAAGTGAAGGTCTCCCTTTACCAGCAGGGCTTCTCCTTCTTTAATCTTGTCTGGGGAGCCTAAAACCCACACCCTCTACCTGCTGAACAGCGTGCAGCACTGCTGAGATTACAGCTTCAGCTTCCTTCCTCAGATAAGAACCTGTCTGGTTCGGCTGGAGAGATAGATGGCTCAACCGTTAAGGGCTAGGCTCACAACCAAAAACATAAGAACCTGTCTGGTGAGCACCTGGAATTCCTGGAATGCCCCTCCATGTAAGTGAGATCTTCTTGGGTCACACACACACACACACACACACACACACACACACACACACACACCATAGCCTTTGACTCACCAAGATTGAAGAGCTGCCTCTCTGAAGCTGATCCTGGAGATGGCTCTGTTATTTCCATAGTACTCTAGGACTGTCTGAAACCCTGTTTTAGATTCTGCTCCATTTATCCTCTTGGGCCAGTGGTCAATGATGCCATGTTGGAATGAGTTGGGTTTGCATGCCACTGGAATCTACCTGACAGTGCTGTGGGCGCATTTGAGTTTGTCCTGAAGTCTCCCTCTGGAGCTATTCATTCTTCTCTCTGCCTACCTCCTCCTCATTCAGCATATTCTCTTTTGTATACATTTACAGCACTTCATAATGCTCCAGCCTAACTTTCTCATGCATGTAACCTTCCTTCTAATGTTCACCACTTAGAATCTTCTTGTAACAACAGAATGGAATGCACACTGTAGAAGAGTACAATGTCCATCTAGAGGCAGGTGCTGCCTGATGCGAGGGTACAGGCCTGTGAGGACCAAGTGGACTACACCGCTGCCTCTACCACTCCCCCGAGATATTGAGCAGGTCATTAAACTTCTCTGAGCTAGCCTCTGTGTGCTTCTCTACAAAATGCACTGTTAATATGATGTTGACATTGGTGACTTGCTTAGTGGTGCGCTCTGTGACAGTGTCACCATCACCAGTGGCAAAGACGAACAGCAGCTCCAGTGTATTGTCTTCAAGGGAAGCATGATGGGCCTGGTAAAATGAGTCTCTATGACAAACTGCTGAAATATGACTCCCAGTTATTTAAAGAAGCACCTTGATGTGATATCATTCTGCCCACCTTGGCAGGTTCAGCTGGGGTCCCTCTCACATTGTCACCAGCTCTGGCTCTGCTTCCCCTGTCCCCTCCTGAGAAGTAGCAAGGAGATCACAGCGTCTAATAGGCTTCTCTCGTCTCCCAGCACACCTCACCCCAATGTTTCCTCTGGGGATCTTAAGGCTGGTGAGGGCTCACCCTTAGGAGGCAAGAACTGGTTGTTCCTGGGGAAATCCTGGCAGCTATGAATGAGGAAGACTAGCCACTGGGGGGCAGGAAGGCTCATGGGAATATTTACTTTACAGGAGGCAAGTTAAGGACTAGTGGATTTTCTTGTGCTCTTTGGTTGTGGGCTAAGAAGTGGTCTGGAGGTGACTGTGGCCTGGGAGTCCCCACTCCTGTATTCTGCCTCTAAGGTCATTAAAGCTGAGTGGATTGGCCAGAGCCCAGGGTCTCCAAGGCCCATGAGGTTACCTTAGGGTCCTTTGTTGGTTTATTTCAAATGGTTCAGCCACAAGGTAAGGCCAAAACTTTCTCTTTGGGTGAGGTAGATTCTGGTGAACAAATTTATTTTCTTAATCACAACTCTGTTTTGATCTGACACTTTGTTTAGCCTTAAACACCTTTGGTCAAGCTCTTGAAGGTTTCTCAGCATCAGGAAGATGGGAGATGTCAGGCTTCTAAGATTTGAAGGTTGAAATGAAGAAGAAACCTGTTCCCTGGTCATATGGAAAATACACACAGTCACTTCCAAATTTCAACACAAGAAGCACACAAATGGTGTAAATATCTTGCCACCAAGAGTCAGAGATGCTGAGTTCTCACAGGCCTGTGAACAAAAGAAGTGAAGTAAAAGTGTCATTGCTGAAAACGACTGGAGGCATTTGAAACTCTTCAGACATTAAAAAAAAAAATCTGAACCAAATAACAGAGACACTTGGATTGAAAAACAAGTATGTCCTAAGTAGTGCAGAAGGTGGGCCGTGGTGACCTCTTCTGCCCTAACAATCCCTCAGGTTCCCTAAGTTCTTCAGCAGAATTAAGGCTTAGATGATTAGACCAGAGCCATAGCTGAGCCAAGGCAGACACCAAAGGCCAAGGTCTGTGCTCAGGCTCTGCCTCCCTTCCTTAATGAATGGTGTGCATTATCTCTTCAGAAAACTTTGTAAAGGACTTCACTAAGATAATTGCAAAGTGGTTTTAAATAGCGAAATTACAAATTATGGAGAAATAGTATTCATATTTACATACACAGTGAGATTTTAAACATGTAATCTTCATAATAAAATGGAGTCTGATTCAATTCTCTTAGTCTAAGTCATAGAAAGACCACATAATTTGCCCAAGACCAAACATACTTCCTAGTGTGTCCATTCAGGATGGGGTTAAAAATCAAACACCAGTATTAACTAGGACACTGTACTCTAGATATAGACTGCAAAGTCATGGCATAGCTGAATCAGTAACTAAGTTTCAAGTGGGAAAAAAATATGAGTGGGGGTAGGGGGAGAACAATAGCAACAATTCTTATGAAAAGTAGGTGCTGAGATGTTTGTGTTCTTTCTTTGATTAGGAATGAAAGGTAAAGAAGTTGGGATAGATGTGAAGAGATGAGTGGTGGCTGAGGTAAGGAAAGCTATGATGCATGGACGGCTATACTGTGGTGATTCACAGTTGGCTATAAGAAGCTGTCCTTACAAGCTCACATCACGATCTTTTGTAAAGCTTACAGTTTCTTATCATCCTATTAGCAAAGAATGAGCTGAGCTTTATTTTCAGTTCAATGCCCTACAGATGTGGATGGCTGGATGAATTCTATTTTGTAGCCTTTTAAAGGGACATCAGCAGATGGACTCAGATGCAAGGTCAGAAGCTCAGGCTCTCAAAACCTGTCACAGGACAGAGTGAGTAGAGGGCCCTATTTTTAGTGTTCCTTGATAAATTATTCATCCCCAAGACCCATTGGCCACATAGTCTATTTCCTCCTAACTCAACTTTTCTGTCTGTGAAATGGGGCTTATCCTAGGGTTTGAGAGACAACTACACCGTGTGAAGGCGTTTTTACAAACCATTAGACATTCAAGGAACATTTTTTTTTGCATTCTTTCACACAGATTGAAAAGAGAAGAGTGGGGAGGGGAGGTAAGGAGGAAGTAAGCTTTGTTTGGAACCACAGAATTTAAACCTTGGTATTTTCTTTGGGAGATTTGCAACTTGGGGTGAAAATACAAAAATACCAGAAGCCCCCTTGCAGTAATCTTTTCCTGCGTACATTGTTAAGATATGCACGAAACTGCACTGCTCGGGTTCAGCTTTCTTTTGAAAGCCAGCATCAGTTAAAACATGGAAAGACTGCTGAAGAGGAGAGCTAAGACCGAACTCACACAGGGCAGCTCCTGTTGATCAGAGACTCTGGGAACAAAGGGTTAAGATCAGTGCAGAGTCCCCCCCAGGAGCTGTAGACAGTTGTTTATATTTCCCAGTCTCCACCTCTGTCTCACTGCTCCATTACCAGCGACCTCCTCCACAGTGGAAACTATGAGTCTGTGTAGCTGGGGTGGGCTGTGAGCGCTTGTAGCAGCTGGGAGATGAAGCACAGGAAGGGAGAGTTCTAGCTTGCTCTAGCAGAGGCACTTGGGCATTCTGCACCAGCTCAGTGGTAACTCGGGAGCTGAGCGGGTCAACAGTCAAGGTGGAGAAGGGACCTGAGTACTCATGAATATATTTAATACTTGTGTGTGAGTGTGGAGGTGTGCGTGTTATATAGTGACTGGTGTTTGTGGGTGGTATGTCTGTGTGTGTGGTGTTTGTGTGTGTATGGTACGTGTGTGTGGTATGTGTGTACATAGTATTTGTGTGTGTGTATGTATGGTGTGCGTATGGTGTGTGTGGTGTGTGTGTGTGTGTGGTGCGTGGGGGTGTGTGGGGGTGTGTGTGTTATATAGTGACTGGTGTTTGTGTGTGGTATGTCTGTGTGTGTGGTGTTTGCGTGTGGTGTGTATATGTGGTGTTTGTGAGTGTATGGTACATGTGTCTGGTATGTTTGTACATAGTATTTGTGTGTGTGTGGTGTGTGTGTGTGTGAATGTGTGCTGTGTGTGTTTGTGTGTGCTTGTGTGTGTTTGTGTGTGTGTGTGTGTTCCTGCTTGCCTGCCTATCTGTCTGTCTGCCTATGGTATGCTACTTGGGTCACATTCTTCCCTTTCTCAAGATAGATGAGTGCTAGAGAAAACTTTGGAGTACTTGTTTAAAATGGCATGTGTTTCTTAGAATGAGAGCTAATCAAAGCCAGCAGTGACTTAATGTCGGAAAACTGCCATGGGCACACATTTCCAAATCCACAGTAGAAAGCAGAAAGTCTTCAACTCCTGCCACATTGTCAGGGCACAGTGGGTACTTTTAAACCCAGAGAGCCGAGCCTGAGATAGGTTGGTGTTGAGGCCTTTTTTTCTTTCTTATTCAAAAAATGTTTTTTATGGATAGTGCTTACATGGTTACTAATACAAATAAACAGAGTGCACAGCTGGAAGACTTCCCAAAAGAACAAAAACAAGGGCATGAGGACACTGTCTGTACTTTCTAATAGTTCCACCAAGGTACAGACATCTATGTTTAGCTGTCCCTTGACACCCATAGGAGATTGGGTCCCAGGATGCCCAGTGAAGCCATAAGGCCCTAGGCAAAATGTTGTAGAATATCACATAGACTGTCCCCATCTGAAACTTCAAATCCCCACAGGACAGCCTATTGTCCCTAATACAAAGTCAGTACAGAGCTGCTTAGGGCAGTGTCTTCACCCTTCCTCATGCTGTGACCCTTTAATACAGTTCCTCATGTTGTGGTGACACCCAACCATGAAATTATTTTTGTTGCTACTTCATAACTGTAATTTTGCTACTGTTATGAATTGAAAGGTAAATATATGATGTGCAGATGGTCTTAGGTGACCCTTGTGAAAGGGTTGCTCAATCCACAAAGGGGTCATAATCCCTGGCTTTTAGGAAATTGTAACAACCAGAGACCTGTATGTGTTTAATGCAGAAGCAATGTGTGTCTCTGGAAGAGCTTTGATTGGGGTTGGCTGCATCTGCAGATGTGGAGCCTACAAAGGCTGGATGTATTTGTGGTTATGCATACATCCTTGTGGTACTCACCACAACCCAGTCCATTTGAGGATGTATTTGATTCCCTCCTATGTATGTTTAAAAGGTGTTGTAGGTTTTCTCTGTGAGCCAATTGACAGAGTCCCTCGAGCTCAAGCAGAAATATCACTGAGAGGAACACACATGAAAAATAGTAATTCTACTTCAAGTCTATAACCAACAGAGGGATCCAGTCACATCATATACAAATGTTTGTAATGGAGATGTCACATTAGTGCAAAGATAGACAAAATGAGCATCTATTCACTAATGAATGGGTAGAAAAACTGATATAATTATATAAATTGGATGTTATTCATCCTTTAAAAGGGATAGCAGTCTGATATATGCTACAGCACAGATGAACCTCAAAAAACATGCTTAAACAAAGACTCCATGTACAAAAGGCCAAACTTTGAATATCTTACTGTTAATATTGATTTCCAGAATAGAGAAATCTATAGAAACAGAACAGATTAGCTATTACCAAGAGTTAAAGGGGGGGCCAGGATTATGGAATAGTTGTTTAATAGGAACAAACCTTCCTTTCAAAGGGGATAGAATGTTTTGGAACAAGGTCGTAGGTGGCTACACAATGATGTGGAGGAGTGAAATGATACTCATTTGTGCTCTTGAAATAGGTTAATTCTACAATAGGTGAATTTTAACACAGTTCAAAGGAAGGGGAATGGCCAGCAAATGAAACACAGAACCCAAGATGAAGGAGGGAAGTTGCTGGTTATGAATTTTTCTTCATCTCTCCCAAGCCTTGCCCTGCTTCTCCAACACGATCTGTTTGTGTTCTCTGTGGATACAGTGTCCTGCTTGGAAGTTAGGAAACCTCCACCCATTCCTTTGTCTAGGGCTTGGCTTCTGTAGCTCCTCCTCATGCCTGTTGCCAGGAAACCATGGCCATAAACTCCACTTAATCCTCTAATATTTACTGAGCACCTGCTCTGCCTGGCAGTATTCTAGGAGCCAGACCACAGAGCAGAGAATAGACCTCTAGCCTTGCTTTCTATAAGCTCAGATCCGGTGGGCAGAGACAGACAGAATAAAATATAAATAAAGGGAAATTTGAGGTGGGGGTTAAGTGCAGGAAATGAGGAGCTGGGGTGGTGACAGCTCACCCAGTTACCTTGAAAGCTTAGACAGTGGGTGGGTGGTCCGTTTCCCGTCCCTGTGTCTATGATTCAGTCACATTAAGAAAAAGGAGTCCACTTCTATTGCTGAGTCATATACAATCAAATTTTAAGGTGTAAATTTGAAGCACCTTACCATGATTCATATGGCCGTATGACACATGCTAGGCAAAATGTGAAAGCCATCCTTAATGCATCCTGTCTCATGAGTGATGCACACACTCCTGTCAAATCGATGACCTACAATTTCTCAGTTCTGCTCCCCCTTCAAGCAGGACCTGTCATCCTTAGGGAACACGAACCCTGCCTCTGTCTGTGGCTTCCTGATGGACTATTCAGAGTCTGCTTTGCTCCACGCTTCATCTCCTGGTGCTCTGTCAGTGTCGGTGACATCGGTGTGCCCTTTATTCTGTGAGGCTCTAAGCGGTCCCTCAGACGCTGCCTTCTGAAGCAGCCCCATCCGAAGGGTCACCCTTCCAGTGAAGGCATGGTATAATAGAGCAACAGACCAACCTGGGATGATACGTTGTTACAAAGCCGTGGGCATCATCTCCTGTAAGATGAGAACTGCAGGGCTTCCAGGATGTCCAGATGGAAGCTGAGGCCTTGTCCTGATTCTGTCCAACAGTCTAGTCTCCTCAAGTTCAGGGCACTTGTGTTTCCTTCGCGCATAGACATAGATGACTCTCACCAGAATCCTCAAATGGAGCACCTCCCTTATCCCCAGATGTTCTGCGTTGAAGTATTCTACCACATAGAGGTGGATCGCCATGAGCAACACTGATTTTTAGCGATGCAATTCCTTTAAGCTGACAGTTTAAACATTTGCTATGTGTTGGCCCCCCTATGAGTAAAATCCAATAACGCTGTTACTTCCAGGAGCCTAGCAGCCTTGTGACTTGATTTTGTTTCAGTTCACACATGAAGGCAGGAAGGCTCAATCATCTCAAATAATTTGTCTTTAGCCACACAAACAGTAAACAGGGCCTAAAGTTTGAGCCATTGACTCAAGGCCTATAAATTACCGTCCCTGTTTGCTGGGGAGCTGCAGATGAAGGCGTCACCGTTGTCCCCTGCTTCACTGGTTTGGTGAGACATTTCAGCCTGGACGTTTCTGCATCCTTCACACAACCTTGGGTCTGCCTTTCTGGGAGCTCTTCTTCTTGGCTAAGTCTCTACACATTAATTAGTGTGAAAATTGTAGCCTTATCATAGTAACTCACATACAGGCCACTGCTTACTATTGTCTTATTACAAAAAAAATTCAGCAGTTGTTCAGTGAGTGGCTGAAGCTTGCATTCAGCATCAACCCAAAGCACAGACAAATGTAAGAAAAACAGAAACAGGCAAGACACATGCTGTCGGCTCAGTGTCTAGTCACTATATCTGATCAGAGGCAATGCCCGCTACAGACTGTAGGCAAGATGCACAGCCATCCAAAGGAATGCAAGATCACAAAGTCAGGTGTGCCAGGGCCAAACTAGAACTGTGTTGCTGAATTTATAAACTTAAAACCCCAAATCAGGCCTTCCTCTTCCATCAGCCCACCTGTTTCCGTGAGTCTGTCTGCACATGTCGAGTCTCTGGATGGCACACTTCAGTCTGCATCCTGCCATTTTGGCAGCTTCTCAGGCAGTGCCTCGTGCCTGGCAAAGCTGATTGCTGTGTAGCTTGTGAGTCGCCATGAAACACCGTCGCAGTGAGAGAGTATTTATAACTGGGAAATGCAGCTAGGGTCTGGTGCTTCCCACAGAGCTCAGAAGAGACTAGTCCTGGTTGGAGCAACAGGAGTCCTCACGAATTTAACAAGCAACCATGGCCCTCAGACCATGAAACAGCCACACTGCAAAGTTCCTCTCAAATGATAAATTCTTGAAAGCTTTGCCTAGCCCCATTTTAAAAGGTAATTCTGTAGAAGGCATTCACGGACATTTTGCAAAAGTCATTCACATTGGTCTGGTAGAAGAGACACATCCCTAGCTCCTAGCATTACACAGAGTTGAATAACACACACACACACACACACACACACACACACACACACACACACACACACACACACACACACACACACACACACACACACACACACACACACACACACACACACGGAAGTAAAGAGACAGAGGAACACAGCTAAGGTCACAAGGAGCCTTTAACCTCTGTCAATTCATTCCTGTATCATTACTCAACTGCCTGGTCTGGGCCAAGCACTGTATGGAAGTAGAGAAATGAGAACTCTGCCCCCCTTTTCAAGAGTGCTTGTGTTTAATGAGAGTGAAAGGCCTATGTGTAAGCAATTGTGATTTAGTTGTGGTCATACAGGGGAACTGTGGGATCGCTGAGGGAATTTGGGTTAGCAGAGAGGCCCAGTGGATAGCACAGGCTTGCAAGACTGCTTTTGAACTGGGCCTTGAAGGACATATAGGATTGTGTCAGGCTGACGGGTTATTGTGAAGTTCATGAGGGCAATCCCATGTACAGAGAAAAACTAAGGAGAGGGATTAAGAATTTGCAAAACGGCAAGCGATTAACATAGTTCAGTACTTAAATTTGGAAACACCACAGTGAGAAAAACCAAAACCCCTCTACAAAATATGTAAGCACTAATAAAAAGTTATTCAGCCACAGTGTGTCTAGCATCAATCAAATCAATAAGAATGCAGGCAGTCTACACCCAAAATCAATAAGACAGCCCTAGTTCAAATAGCATATGATCCCAGTCACTTCCAACTAAATGTCTTATAAATCCTGGTGGGATTTATAGTATGAATAATAATTTAGAATATCTGGCTTTGATATTCCAGTCACAATACATGTCATGTGTATGTAAGTATTACACTGCACTGAGTAACATCTAATCAAGGGTTCAAATATGCTGGCAAATCCTTAGGTGAGGCTCATAATGGCATGAAATCAACAATGTGTTTCAAGTGTTGGTAATGTTTGAGGCATGGATCAAACACACTGACACTGCCCTGTGGGTAGACTAGAGTGGCCCTCATAGAATGGGGCCCACAAACGCATTGGCACATACCTTCAGTACTTGTAGCTTGAGTGAGAACTGAAAGCTCATACATAGCCCAGGGAAGGTTGGATAAGTTTGCTGTTTATCTGTAATTTTGAAGAGATCAAGTAGGAAACATTGAAAATTCAGATCTGTGTATTAGATGACAAATGTTTGCACAGTAACAGAATCCTAAGTGATAAAATAAATAAAAATTAGCAGAGAACCATGGAAACCTCAGTCTTACGTAGATGGAAATGTCAAACCACCATGTAAGGAGAAGCATGAGTTTCTGTGAACTTCCTCAACTTCTCAGAATGAGGTCATACTCAAACATTGTAAACTATATAAAGAAATCATATAGGGGAATTGAGAGGGAGAATAATTTTAAAAATCAGAGAATGGCCTAAAATATCAAGGGATTTGAAGATGATACAAATACTATAACTTTTGCTCTCATAAATAATTCAGTTGTAGACTAAATAATCTTTTTTAAAGACTAATTTACAAAAAATAATACAGTGCTGTCGGGGATCAAACCCAGGCCCTTGTACACACCAGACCACCGTTATATTCCCACCCCAGATCGGCAAGCTTTTAAGAACAGGATGATGTTTTGATCTGGGTTTATGAACTGACTAAGCAGATCAACATTGAAGTACAATTAAAAGAACCAACCTGGCCCTTTAAAAAAGTAACTGTGGAAGATGGAAAGTGTCAAAGTGGTTGACTTAGAACTGGCAGCTGACTTGTGCAGTTAATTAAACTGGCTGGGGAGCTGTCATAAACATCTGTATCTATTTATATTTCAGCTGGGGATTTTTGCTTTGTTCAAGGGTAGATTTATCCATTTGCCTTGTTAGTAAGGAATGTCACAACCGGGACAAAAATTATTTTTGTATCTCTCCGTTTCATTTGAGAAACAGAACAGAAAGGCTTTACAAAAGATTTTAACTTATACTATTCTGAACTCTTTATGCAACTGCCAAGCTTGGTGGGTGGAAGGACCAGACAGTGACAGTGAGCCCCCTCCCCGTTCCAGGATAAGCATCTGGGACCACTCTTGAGGAGCAGTCCTAAGCTTCTAAAGAAGATGCTGGGTGGCAGTAGAGAGGTGGCTTGGCAGCTAAGAGCACTGGCTGCTTTTCCAGAAGACCCCAGTCAAGTTCCCAGCACACACATGGTGACTCACACTCTATATACA
>NW_022196896.1:24821527-24854180 GCF_008632895.1 Mastomys coucha | reverse complement strand
CTTTAAGAAAGAATATTGAAGGAGTTGCATAGAGTTTCCATCCTATTTCTTGCTAGAAGAGTAAATTCACAACCATCTATACTGGCATAATCTTATATTTTAATTAATTTTTTACTGTTTCATACATGGATGTAATGTATTATGATCACACTCATACTCACCCCACTGCCCTCTCTAAGCCACACCCACTTCTTCTCACCACCTTCTTCCAAATTATGCCTCATCCACTTCCACATCCATTTTACTTATAGTTCAAATAGTATTGCTTAGTAAGCAGCACTTCTTGTATTCGTGATGGAAGACAAGGGGCCAATGTGCAGGTCTTGTGTAGATGGTCACAGCTACTGTGTATTCCTGACTGCTATGGCCATGTTGTGTCCACTAAACAGAATGTGTCCCCATCCATTACTCATATAATCTTTCATCTCCCTCTTCTGTGGTACTCTCTGAGCCTTGAAGGAGGTGATGTCCCAGTTAGAGCTGAACACTCAGCAATCCCTCATTTTCAGCACTTTGACCAGTTATGGGTATCTGCAATAACTATAGCCCACTACAAAAGAAAGTTTCCCCGACAGAGGCTGAGTTCAACATTAGTCTGTGAGTTAAACATAAATAGTTAGAAGGTCATTTGACTGCAGGTCCATTGAGCAGAATATCCATGGACTTGTGATTAGATTTACAGTACAAGTGCTGGGCATATATTCTTTCCTAGGCAGTGGGCTTCAAATCCATTAAGACAATGGCTGGTTACTTCCAAGACAGTTATGCCGCTATTACACCATATTTTGGTAGATATTTTAACACCAAGGGGTCATACCTGGTAAGCTGATTACTTTTCTCCTCCAACAGCCCGTGGCATATCACCTTCTGTTGTTATGAATACAAGTTAGAAATCAGGGAGCTTCCCGCTCAGTTCCAGCTGATTTCTCTGTGTCCTGTATCCAAAGCGTGTGCTATATTCAGCAACAGGGTCTTTACGGTGTATTTCTGGTAGGTACTCAAGAGCAACGGTAATGGCCTGCAGTGTATTGAGAGCTTCGGCACGCTTCATGGGCACAACTCATAAGGAAGTATCATATACCTAACAATGGCATGCTTGCTTAAACAATCTTATTTTTATAAGAATATTTTCATACAAAAAATATTAACAAAGAACATAATCTAAACAAAATTTTGTCCTGAAGTTTGCTTATGAGTACTTTATGAAATATATTTTATAGCAGTTTTCCTTTACCCTTTTTGCTGTCAGTCCTGTGTCCCAGCGCAGTGCCCACCAGCTTGGGGATGTAACACATGCCTGATTTTGAAGCAAATGCTGCAGAATTCTAGAACTGTATTCATTAGGCGTATACTCAGCTTTGACACAAGCAGACCTATAACCCCAGATTGACCATTATAACTAGATCCACTAAAGAATTACTGGAACTTTGAGGCTTTTGTGGTTTTTGTAGAACTGACAGGTATATTCTCTTCACCAACAAATGAAACAACACAAAACTTCTACAGCCACTATACAGTGTTCTATTTGCGTGTATTTGCATCTTGCAGAAACGGAAGATGAAACCCTGAGCAGTCATTCGTTTATTCGCTAGCTCATTCAACAAACTTTTATTCAGTGACTCTAGGCCCTGAGGCATTACATTGACACACAATGTTGTCAAGATGATTCAAAACTACAGCCAGTTAATGGCAGAGCTGGGACTGAAGCCCAGACATTGAGACTCTGAAGTCTGTACTGACCTGTAAGTTATGCTGCCCCCTCCATCTTCCCCTCCGCTGTGGATGGTTCTCTTCCACACAAGCCCTTGCCTCTCCTGTGTAGGAGCTGAGCTTCCCATTTTACTGGACTGAGTTCCATGGAACCTCAGATGGGCTCTGATTACATGGATCTTTCTTGGGCGTCTGTTAGACATGTGTTGAGGGTGACTGAGCTCCAGAACAGGGTCAAAGTCTATACCTTTTTAGGTAGGAAAGAACTCTAAAGATCTCTAGGGAAGAAAACAAAAGGCTTGTGGGAACCATGGGGTTCAGGAGCAGTAGGTGCGTGTAGACAGGCACTGGCTTACAGGCCCTCAGTTGACTCCTCCCACTACCTAAGAGGACTGCTCAAGGCATCCTTCTGAGATCTGTAGTCCCCACTGCCAAGAGGAGATCTCTGCAGTGCACTTTCCTCTAATGCCTTTTGTTCCATAAATACTTTAGTATTTGCCAGCTTCCTCACCTACATTTTTCTTTACATTTTTAAAGGTTGTTTACTTATTTATTTTTACTTGTTCACTTTACCTCCTGCTCACTGCCCCCTTCCCAATCACCCCCTCCTACAATCTTTCCCCCATCCGTTACCCCTTCTCCTCTGAGGGGGTGGGGTCTCTGGGTATCCTCTCACTGAGGCATTTCAAGTCTGTGGGGCTAGGGCCATCTCATCCTCTCCCACTGAGGCCAGACAAGGCAGCCCGACTAGAAGATCATATCCCATGTGCAGGCAATAGCTTCTGGGATAGGCCCTGCTCCAGGTGTTACAGACCCACATGAAGACCAAGCTGCGCATCTTTGCACTTACTATTTGATTGTTTTAGTTTAGTACTTTACCACCCAGTTTAGAGTCACGATCTTAGGAGGCCTCAGGTTCTTGTGTTCATATGCTCAGGGGTTATTCCTACCCCGCACTCACAAGTCTGTGACTGGGTTACTGGATGTCATAACTGCATGTTTATTATAATTTTAAGTATCATTTATATGTGTATACATAATATATATGTGTACATATGGATAACATATGTTACAATGTAGCCATTTTTGTTTGCAGTGGTAAAATTTTTGTAGTTACACCTGTTTCACAAGCCTGTCATACTGGGACTTAGGAGCCTGAAGCAACTTATAAGTAGATATAAGTATTTGTAATATGTCTTATACCATGCCAGATGAATGAATCATTATATTTTTTTTATGACAGTTTCAGAGTTAGGAAGAAAGGAGAAAAACTAGTTTAACCTTTCATTTAACTTCAGTATACTTTATTCAGTGGTCTGCATAAGTTATAAGCTATTTTTTTCCTGAAAGTAGAAAATAGTTGATGTCACATAGAGATATACTAATGAGATGGTGTTGGATTCACCCTGAAAGGTACCAGTTCAGAAGAAAACTTTTTTTTAATCTATTGCTCAAAATCATTCAAGGTGGCTACTTCAGCATATAAATGCTTATCACCAAGTCCCTGGCAGGTGAAAAGTTATGCAGTTCACTTGGCTCTGTCATTGACACTGCAAGACTCTCTGTGAGGAATACTCTTGCTATCTATTGCCTGTGAACTCCATGCTTGTCTGAGTCAGTACTTAGTCTTAAGGGACAGAAGTACATTGTAAGTTCTTCACGATGCAGAGAATGCCAACTTGGTGATCCAATTCCAAGTGGCTTTCAGTGATGTTACCAAATTTTACCTCAATGGATATTGAATATGTACATTGTCAAATAGATGGCAAAACCTGCCATCTCCGTTTTCAAAAACGCCTTGCACAAATTAGGATTTGGGGTCACCGGATCCTAATACTTCTTGAATAGTTCTTGAATAAGAATTCAGTGAATGGAATTTGCAGCCCTGGCTGTCCATCCTCTCAGAGATGTTAAGCCTACGTGCTGATGACAATTAATACTTTCTGACCCTGCACTGATAAGGTGAGGGTTCTGTGGCATAGGCTTGCTCAGTAACCAGTGCTTCTCCTTAAGCCTTCCTATTTGTTTTTTTTTTCTAAAATATAATATAGAAAACCCTACTCATGAGCATTATAGGAACAAGATGAATTTGGAGAAAAATGTTCTCCAAAACAGCTACAGTATAAAGAACATCCACTCAGATTCTTGGGTGAAAGTCATTTCCCAGTTTACAGAAGTCCTCCATCCTTTGTTAATTCCTATTGATTTCTGAGTTGAGTAATAGTAAGCAGAAGTAAGAGATCATTAAGTCCCCTCCTCACCAATAGAATAGGGACCCTGAATCCTAGTGTCCCAAGACCCTGACACTAAAGATGGTTCGTTCCTCTTTTATCAGAAAAGCGGAAGGAAGTAGATGCTCCTGTGGGGAGGCTGGGTCCTGAACGAAACCCTCAGGAATCCTCCAGTGTCAATTGAATTTATAGATAGGCGAAGCTGGTGCCAGCTCCTATTGCACCTTGGGAACATATGTTTTATAACAAAGATGGATAGGAAAGAGACTGGATTTGGAAGTCGGGTGCAGAAGACTGATTGCAAGGGCATTGTATCCGAGACTGACCTTCCTTGCTCCAAAAGATGAGAAAGCCCTAATGCTGAAGGGATTTATCTGTACTAACAAGCTCTTATTTCAAAATGCAATTACCCAAGGGATGATTAAGCCTACAGTACTGGGGATTGCATTAAACTCAATTAAGTCTCCTGTAACCTGAGTCATTGTTTTGGAAAAGAGGAGAATTTGAAAAGTGCACACTCTGGTTGAAGAAAGATGGATGATAAAATGATCTTGGACAGCGTTTCCCTAATCTGCTGCCTAAGAACCATCAGAAGCCTTTGTGGGAAGCACAAATCCTCTATCCCTTCTTCTGTCTTCCCTTCCATTCTGACTCAGGAAGGGCTGGAGTCAGGGCCAGGAATGGACGTTTACAAAAGGTCCCTGCGTCATTCAGTGCTGCCGGCTCAGGCACCAGTTTGGAGGCTATCCAAAGCCTGGAGGCTAGTCAACTGCCCTTGACCTATCTTCACAGTCAGAAGACAAATGCTAACCTTGACCTTGTATCAGTAATAGTCCGGGCAGGAAGCATATGCAAACCAGAATGCCAGCTTAGTAATTACAAGAAAGAAATTTGTTCTCCGAGACCAAAATGTCATGTCTGCCATGCAGAACACCTGAGCAGGGAAAGTTTTCATCAGACAGTTGCCTGCTGCTGATCTGAGAAAGCATATCCAAAAGGCATTTTCATTCAGGCTCTGAGGAAGCATAGTGAGTGATCCTGGGACTAGAAGCCCTAGACTAGATCTCTTCAATCACCAAATGGAGAAACACTATCAAATTCTTGGCCCCTGGTTTCCTCCTTAATGCTATCCTCCACTCACTCACGCATCTGTGAACATTCTTAATGTATTCACATATGTCTTAGTTAGGTTTTACTGCTGTGAACAGACACCATGACCAAGGCAAGTCTTATAAAGGACAACATATATTTGGGGGCTGGCTTACAGGTTCAGGGGTTCAATCCATTATCATCAAGATGGGAGCATGGCAGCGTCTAGGCAGGCATGGTGGAGGCAGAGCTAAGAGCTCTACATCTTCATCTGAAGGCTGCTAGTGGAAGACTGACTTCCTGGCAAATAGGATGAGCATTTTAAGCCCATGCTCACACTCCAACAGGGTCACACCTCCTAATAGTGCCACTCCCTGGCCCAAGCATATATAAACCAGCACAACATCCATTCCAATTTCCTGGGGTACTCCTTAGATCAGCAGTTCTTAGTCTGTGGGTCGTGACCCCTTTGTGGGTCAAACAACCCTTTCACAGGGGTCACCTAAGACCATCAGAAACCACAGATATTTGCATTATGATAACAGTATGGAAACAGTAGCAAAATTACAGTTATGAAGTAGCCACAAAACTGACTGAATAGCTGGGGAAAACCACAGCATGAGGAGCTGCATGAAAGGGTTGAGAACCACTGCCTTCGATGATTAAATAGTTTCTCTATTGTTTTTCTCTGATTTGATTCTCATCCTAGAGGAGCTTATACCCAGGGCTGCTGGCCTCGGGATGGCTAAGGGCACTATGTAATGACTATAACTTAAGTAATAAAAAGACTCAAAAAAGTGTGAATGATTTAACAAATTGACTTGAGCAAAGAGGTGGCACATGATTTAGGTTTAGAGCGAGACTGTGGTAACTGTCCTAAGACAGGGTGACTGTTGCTGTGGTTAAATACCATGACCAAAAGCAAGTTGGGGACAAAAGGGATGTTCGGCTTACACTTCCACGATGTAATCTAGTCAAAGAAAGTCAGGACAGGAACTCAAACAGGGCAGAAACTTGGAGGCAGGAGCTGTGGCAGAGGTCATGGAAGGTTGCTGCTTACTGGCTTGCTTTGAATGGCTTGCTCTGCCTGCTCTCTTATAGAACCCAGGACCACCAGCCCAGCACTGGCCCCACCCACAATGGTCTGAGCTCCTCCCACATTGTATTAGTCAGGGTTCTCTAGAATGGTAGACTTTATAGAATAAATATCTGCCTGCCTATACACACACACACACATACATATATATAGGATGACTTACAGGTTGCATTGTTGGATTAGATTGGACCAGCTAATCCAACAATGGCTGGCTGAGAATGCAAAGTACAAGAATCCAGTAGTTGCTTAGTTCACAAGGCTGGATGTCTCAGCTGGCCTTCTGTATATGCTGAAATCCAAAGAAATAGGCTCTAAAGCCAGTGAAGGAATGGACTTGCTAGCAAGATGAGAGGAAGCAGGCAAAGAACAAAAACTTCCTTTTTCTGTGTCCTTATTTAGGCTTTCTGTAGAAGGCATGGTGCACATTAGATCAGGGTTAAATATCTGGATTGAAGGTGTGTCTTTCTGCCTCCAAATCTGGATTAAAGGTATTTCTTTCTATTGCAAAGACCCAGATTAGAAGTAGATCTTCTTACTTCAAATTAAGCAAAAATCCCTCACAGATGTTCCCTCCATTTTTGCCTTTTAATTCCAAATGTAGTCAAGTCGACAACCAAAAAGACCATCACAGGCATCAATCACTAATTAAGAAAATGCCCTACAGGCTTGCCTTAAGCCAGATCTATGGAAGCTTTTCCTCAACTGAGGTTCCCATCTCTCGAAAGACTTTATCTTGTGTCAAGGTGACATAAAATTAGCAGGTACAACTGACCCTTGGTCAGATCCACACACAAATACATCGCTGTTGAGCCGATCTCTTTCCAGTTCATCCCCAAGATCACACGCTAAGATTAACATCCCACTATAAATATTCCAAATATTAAAGGTCTATAACAATTTAAACACTGAAAAAAATCAGCCTCTTCAAAATATCCAGTCTCTTTTAAAATACAACATCTCTTTAAAATTCCAAAAAGTCTCTTTAAAAGATTCTGTAAGATCAAAAATAAATGAAGCATTTTACTCTGTCTGAAAGTTCGCAAGCCAGACCTCCATCATCTATACTGCCCTAAACATTCTTATCTTCCAAGCTTCCATAGAAGAACAGCTCAGTGAGCCGTCAGCACTCAGTAACTTCCTAGGCCATATTTCTGAAGTCCTTCTACAATCCTCTCAATAAAAACAGGGTCAGGTCTGTCCTAGCGATACCCCGTTATCCTGGTTACTATTGCTGTGATTAAGCACAATGACTAAAAGAAAGATGGGGAGAAGAGGGTTTATTTGGCTTATACTTACTCAAGGTAGCCCATCATCAAAGGAAGTCAGAGCAGGGACTCAAACAGGACAAGATCCTGGAGGCAAGAACTGGTGCAGAGGCCATGGAAGGGTGCTGCTTACTGGCTTGCTCATCATGACTTGCTCAGCCTGCTTTCTTACAGAACCCAGGATCACTAGCCAAGGGTGGCCCTACTTACATCCATCACTAGGAAATTACCCTATAGGCTTGCCCCCACACAGTAATAATAATTTTAGAAGATGAAAATAGAATTAATGAACTGAAAGACTGATTTGAGAAAAGAAACAACCCAATCTTATGGAAGGATTTTCTCAAACTGAAGTTCTTTTCTCTCAAATGATTGTAGCCTGCATCAAGCTCTCATACAATTAGCCAAGAAAGGCCTTGGGTATTCATCATATGAACAGGCCCTGCCTAACTATAGGAATTAGTATGTGGTTTTGTAAGCTTTTGTTACAAATAATTAGGCAAAATAGCCATCTAGATAATTTAAAACTCCTCTGCTACTAAATATGAGGACTGCTAGATAAAATAAGACAGATACTTACACATTTACTCTTTTTAATGACATACGTTTTTTAGACAAAGAGATGAGCTCAGAAAACCCACAGGCGGTAACAGTAACAGGAGAAATAAAAACCAGTGAGGCTGAAATGAGCTGAAGGGGCTACAGAAAGGGGCATGCCTGCAGAGCCCTGCCTGCCTGGAAGCAGTGGGTAAGTCTGGAGGCAGGAAATCAGAACTGAAACGCAACGTTTCAACCAGATGATGCAGTGTAGAATTTAAAACAAATGAATGGAAAACTTCATCTTCAGAGGCGGGTTAAAGATATCTGCGACACCCTCTGGTGTCTATGCTTGGTGGTGGTGTCCTGAAAACTTTATGTAGATGTGAGAGCACAAGATGTGGTGTTCACAGCTGCCACTCCTGGAGTGGCACCCGAGCAAAGGCAACACCTGCCTTGCAGAATGCCACCACCACCACCCCTGGTGGCCTCTGCACGGTTCTTAAAGATTACACTCCAACAAAGGCAGACTGATACTGAAAAATAACAAAGCTTGTGAGGAAGTCATAAAACAAGAATCAACAAAAGGCACAGGAGCCATATTTAGATCCTTAAATACTATAATTCATAAAGGTGAATTAATTTTTTAAGAAATGCTTTTAAATAGGACTTAAGGGGGAGAAAGGGAGAATCTCTGAAGAATTGATTGAGCTGAATTTAGGAATGGGATGACGTAGAACTTTTAGAAATCAAAACTAAACAGGAGCTGAAAGTCTATGGCAGAGAAAACACCTGCATGCCATATAGCTCACAGGACACTTGTGTCCAGAATATATAAAGAGTTTCCTAAACCCAACAGCAAGAAAGTAGCCTGGTTAGGAAATAGTAGAAAGACATCCAAGAAACACTTGAGGAGAATCGTTGGTTATTAGAGAAGTACAGCTCAAACCCATGTGAGAAACGATCAGATACCTGATAGAATGATTAACATGCAAAATAAAGTCCTCTGCCAATGCTAAGCACTAACAAGGATGCAGAGACACTAGATCTCTAGGATAATGCAGGTGACCGTGTAAAGTGGTACAGCCAACTTATACACCAGCTTGTGTGTTTAGAAAATTAAAGACACAATGACCATCACCTTGTCCATACAGAAACGTCACCAAGCTGCTCACGCAGCGCTGTGTAATCTCGCAATTGTCCTTCAATGAGAGGACAAAATAACCTCTAATCATACAACGAACACCATGAACGGTGAAATGAGGTAAGCTGAGATGCACATGACTCTGGCTGATCTTTAAATCACAGTGCTAAGTGAAAAGATCAGTCTCAAAGGGTCGCAGGTGCTGTGCATTTCTTTTATGTTCATCTCTCAAAGCTATAGCCAGTTAGAGAAAGAAGGCAGATAAGTAGTTATCAGGGGAGAAAAGAAAGGGAGGGCAGTTATGCTATGAAGAGGCTGCAGAAAGAGGACGTGAAGAGCTGCCTGAAGGAGTTCCTTTGTAGTGGTGGGCCAACTCTGTATGTTACTTGTGGTGGTAGTCATATGAGCCTATAGTTTTAATAAATGTTATCACAACTATATACAAAGAGACTGATGATAAGAGTCTATTCAAAACCTTTGAAATCTGCACCGTGTCAGATAGCATGGTACCAATGAATACTTTACTCAACATTGCATTATTATAGGGCCACATTGGGGAAGCTGGAATATGAATATATGGAAACTTTCTCTACTATTTTCACAACTGACTGTGACTCTATAATACTTGAAAATGAAGGCTACTTCAGAATTTAAACATATATACATACATACATACATATATACGGTTTTGCATCTATGAAGTTCAATGGATAGTTTGAAAGCCAATAAACCACAGGAGAGAAGCTGGCGAGATGGCTTAGTGGACAAAGGCACTTGCCCAGTAACCTCAATTTGGTGCCCATATCACTTTGACCTCCACCCACATGCTGTGGTACACACATACAGTGAACCCCCACACAATAATAATAATTTTAGAAGATGAAAACAGAATTAATGAACTGAAAGACTGATTTGAGAAAAGTATCTAAATTTAAACAAATTTTAAGTTAAATTAAATCTGGAAAATAAAGACATGTGAATGTAAGCATTAGAGGAGAGAGGACAAGTTGAGATGGCCGATGTCAATCTAATGTGGCTGTTGTTGTTGCAGAAATCCCAGGTTGGCTTCAAACTTGTTACATGTCTGGGGATGACCTTGAACTTCTGGTCATCCTGCCTCTATTTCCCAAATGCTTGGAATATAGGTGTGTGTTACCACATTTTGTTCATGTGGTGCTGGGGATTGAACCCAGGGCTTCGTGCATGTTAGGGAAGCACTGCACTTACATATTTAGCCTCACTGATGAAGCTTTATAAAAGAATAATTAGAAAAAAATAAAGGAAAGAGAATATTTCAATACGCAATGGCTGAAAAACACAAATTTGTTGGAAGATGTAACCTGAAAATTTAAGAAGCACAGCTGTTTATAAACAGAATAAATAATAAGCCAACTTGTAGACACAGTGACTAAAGAGTACCAAAGAAAAAGAGAGTTTAAAAGTAACTTGTAAGTTTTGCCCATTGCTAATCATAATTTTTATTTCTGTGAAGAATCCATCGCATGGTTATTCTCTTGTGTTTATCCCTGAGCTCTCTGAGCAGAATGCACTGAAGCCTAGACCACCCAACGTTGACCACTTGGAGAAAATTACAATACACCCTGTACTGTAAAAAACTGTAGTGTGGGGAATGGGAGGCAGGAGCACCGAGTAACCCAGGCAGGCACAGGGTTCCAGCAAGGCAGAAACTGGAGCAGCACATTCCTGGGCTGTAGAGTTTCACTCAGCTTGCTGCTCCTACTATAAACAAGTAAATCCAGCTCACTGATTCCATAAGCCCGGCCCTAGGAGCAGTTCACTTAATCCCTGGAGTGTGGACCGGCACAGGCTCAGCGCATGCTCCTTCCGCTTCAGCTACCAGCCCAGCGTTTCGCCGAGAAAATAAACCAAGGCAGTGAAAGATCACACGGCCTCTGTCTGTCTTTTCCTCTTAGGACTAGTGGCTATAGCTCTTCAGCGTCTCGGGCAATTCTGGTAGAAATGTCAGCCCTGTGGTGACTTACGATACAGAGGAGTGGGGCTAAAGTTTGGAAGCTTGGTTTCTCTCTCTGGGTTTCCTTTTTAACTGCCTCTAAAGTGTCTAAAAATGGAAGCACACTATATTGTTTAACTCATAAGAAGCAGACTGTTATTGCTCTATAGTTTACAAACGCATATTTTAGCAGCATAAGCTGTAGAGAGAACGGAAAGTGTGACTCATATATTCTCTATCCACATTTATTGGGAGAGATCGTTGTCACATTAGGGAAGGCACACCTTGAGAAGTCTAGTCCACTCAGCATGTCTAATCCTTGGTGAGTGAGTACATCAGACTTGCACAAAAGCAGGCCCATGTGCATAGATCACTTAAAGAGTGTGCAAGAGATGGACTTCAGCGATTGTCCCCACTGGAAACCCTCTCAACACTGCACCAGCCTATGGGCCTGAAGTTCCCAGCCCTAGAACTATGAAAGACATGAATGACCTACTCAAGCATCAAAGGTAACATCATTTTTCATACTTCATGCATGTGGATGAGAAGGTTCCCAGGATCCATGGCTGGATCTGCTTGTTCTGGGGACTGAGGTCATGTTGATGTCATGCAAAGAAGACTCCAAAGATCACATCTTTCCTTACCTTTCTCTTTTGTTAAAGACTTGTTTTACTTTTAGTTGTGTGCCTGTGTAAATGGATATGTGTATGTGTATGTGAGTGCAGGTTCCTGTGTAGTCCAGAAGGGGGCACTGGTTTCTCTGGAGCCATTGATAGCCATCTTGCTTGGTGGCTGGGAACCAAACTTAGGTTCTCTGCAGTAGTAGTTTGTGCCCTTAAGTGCTGAGCAATCTCTCTACCTCCATTCTCCCTCATGTTTCTCCTCTTCCTCCTTGTACCCTTTCCTGGTGCTTGGAATGGAACCTCATATGCTCTATAATTGAGCTTCATCTCCAGTCCAACCAGAAGTAAGTGGTTTTCCCCTTATTTAGTTATATTCACCCATTTTATAAAATAATGTATTTCATTGTGACATTTTCATACACCCACCCACACCCACCCCCCCACCCCCCCCACACACATATACACACATACACACACATATATATACTACACTTTGATTGCATTTAGCTCCTTTGTTGTACCATTTCTCTATTGCCTTCTGTTGTACTTTTTCTCTATTCCTCCTGGTTCTCTTGGGTGAATTTTTAATATGCAAGAGTTTGACCCACAGTTCACAATAGAGACACATATGCATGATTTTCACATCATGATCCTGATTAGAGCCGTTTGCTCATCTCTTGGGCTTTCAGGCAGTCCTCTTCTCTCTCTTCTGCCTCTTCTTCAATTTGTTTTCTCTCTTACACCATTTTTTCAAACCATTAAAGTCCTTTCAAAACCTACCGTTAAATAAAATAATGAGAAGTGGAAAACCACTGGCAAATGTAAGTTAAGGAAGAACTAGGAATTCTGACCATCCAAAAAGCATGTGTGTGCTGCTCATCGTACCACATAACAGCAATCCACTACAGCTGGCTGACGCGAGGTGTCTGAGAAGTAAAGACTGTGGCAATAAATGTCCTAAAATGATGTGAAAGTGCTCTCATCCCCCACATTCCCTTTCGGTTGTCCGAGGCAGTATATAACTCTTCCATGTTCTGTCCTTGCTTTACACAAATGTCCAGGCTCTGTTTATTTCAGTATCTCTGCAGCTGTTGGACTTCTGCTACACAATTGCTTTTCCTTCCAAATATTTCACTTGTCAAGGGACTTGCTCACAAGCTCTCACATTCAGTTCTCAAAAATGATGGCGCTTGTGTTTTGTTCTTGGTGCGAATGTTATAGTAACTTCTAGTCCTAACCAAAATATTTTCAGGATGCTAACTAATTATATTTCTATGGATGGCCAACATAAAGTCTATAGAATAAATGAACAAATGTGCCCCAGACTTTATCACTGTGATTTAAAGTCATTTGGAGCAAGAGATCTTGAGGTGAATGGAAGAGAAACCCTGTTCAGGACTGGTAGTCATCAAACCAGTGAACAAGTATTGAGTGCTGTCTATATGCGCACTCATTTATCTTCAAGTAGCCATATGAATGGCAGAGTGGTATTAACAGCCCATATTATAGATAAAGAAACAAAGGATAAAGAGAAGAAATCATTTTGAGTCCCTACAGCTAGAAGAGAGCATTGTGAATCCAGGCTTCCTGATTCCAGAGTCTGCATGTGAAGTTCTATTCCACATCCTCAGGAAAGCTCTCCCTTCACACTGACAGATTTTATTATTGTTCTAGGTGAAGGATTAAATAAGGACGGTGACATCTCCTTTTCTACTTTAATTCTAGTCCCCTGTCACCCCACCCCCACCCCCAACATCTCACTCCATCTCTCACAATCACAATAAATGGGAGAAGGCCATGAAGAGTGTCCGGCTCCACAACAGACACCTTCCTTACTAATCTCTACTACTTTAAAAGATCTGGTATCTGTTTTCTAGATGCTTCTCCTCTGAACATGGAACAATAATAAGGAAGCATAGAAAACAAGAATGTAAAGGCATGGCAGAAAAAACAAAGGTTATACCAAGTTTAACTGCCAGCTTTAAGATGTGTAACTGACAAGCAGCCTCCAAAGCAAGTCCAAAGTCAAGTTTCAGAGGTGTCTGTCTTCTTGTGGTGACAGCCGTGAAATAACACTGCAGTTAGGATGCTTGGGTAAAACAGCTTATAATTTTCAGCACCCTTTGGCTTTTCTCCCATCAATTTGACTGTCATTTCCTACCTCCCTTAAACGCCTTACTCCTCTGTGTCTGATTTTTATCACTTTGGTCCACATATCCATTTAACAGCCCCTTGCCAAACACTTGTCTTAGAAGTGCCATTTGCATCCATCTGTCAGCTGAGCGGAACACCGGCTGGTCCACCTTGCTTCCCTGCTTGCAACTAGTCATGGCTCCAGGTGCATTGCTCTGCAGATGCACACAGCCTGATTTCAGCTGCTGTTCCTGTTTTATCTCTGATGTGCTGAAAAGGCTTCTAGAAGACAATGGTGATGAAGAAGGAGGAGGAGGAGAAGAAAAAGAAAGAGAGATAAAGAGAGAGGATGAGAGACAGAGATGGGGGGGGGAGGGAAAGAGGAGCCAAAGATCCAGGAAATGGATGACATGTTCATACCACACAGAGTGAGGGAAGTCAGGGCAGGGGTACCTCCCATTAGACAGAACAGAACATGGAGGGTAATGTGATGTGACCCACCAATAGCCTGGAGAACACAAGAGAAAAGACACCTGATGCAACCTACCAGAGGAGACCCTGAGAGTAGCTTCAGTGAGGAAAGCTCTAGGGAAAAGCCTATCTGTGGGCATCCTCAGACAATGGAAGTGACCGAGGATATCCCTGTCCTTTGCTGCTGGATTTGATTTAATTCAACAGGGTAGGTTCTGGAAGTAGTTACAGACTATATCCTCCACAAACTGGGTTCTTTATGCTGTGAAAGTAATTTTCACCACAACCTTGTGCAGGAGCTGTCTTCACTCATTTTACTCCCCATCCTTAAGACATTTTACAGTTAAAATGAAGGCTGGGCCAGGCTTGATGGTACCTGCAATCCTAGCTAGTTGAAAGGCTGGGTCTGGCAGATTGCAGGTTCAAGGTTAACCCAGGCAATGTAGTGAAACTATATATAAAAAAAAAAAAAGGAAGGAAGGAAGGAAGGAAGGAAGGAAGGAAGAGAGGACAAAAAAGAAAGAAGGAAAAGAAGGAAGGAAGGGAGAAAGAAAGAAAGAAAGAAAGAAAGAAAGGCGGAGGGTGATATGTTTAAGCAGCCTGAGCTTAGCCATATCTTCTCTCAAAACAAACAACAGAGTCCAGAGAAATATTGTTAGCATCCTAAGATACACAGTGTAATGGTTTGAACAGGTTTGACCCCATAAACTCACGTGTTTGAATGCTTGGCCCACAGGGAATGTGGTACTATTAGGTGGTGTGTCCTTGTTGGAGGAAGTATGTCGCTGTAGGGATGGGCTTTGAGAGCCTTCTCCTAACTGCTTGGAAGACAGTCTTCAGATCAAGATGTAGAACTCTCAGCTCCTCCTGAGCCACACCCACCTGGACACTGCCATGATACTGCCTTGATGATAACAGACTGAACATCTGAACCTGTAAGCCAGCCCCAATTAAATGTTGTCCTTTATAAGAGTTGCTGTGTGGTCCTAGTGTCTCTTCACAGCC
The DNA here is from genome assembly GCF_008632895.1 of Mastomys coucha. Taxonomy (NCBI): domain Eukaryota; kingdom Metazoa; phylum Chordata; class Mammalia; order Rodentia; family Muridae; genus Mastomys; species Mastomys coucha. The sequence continues at coordinate 24,838,904 of NW_022196896.1, read as the reverse complement.
ATGGAAACCCTAACTAAGACACACAGCTGGAGCCACCACTCAAGTCACCACCATCTCTGCCCACAGCACAATGTTCAGAGTGGGGGATGATGTTCAGGATAAACAAGCAATAAATGAATGGATCCCAGTGTCAGAACGGCTCGATGATTGCAACATACATACACATTCCAAGTAAAGCCCACTGCTTCCCACATACACTCACTCCAAGGCAAGATACTCCTTCTACCAACTGCTTTAGACTTACCTTGAAAAACAGAGCTGAGAGGTAATGATAGGGGGACCAGGGAGGGTTCAGAAAAATAAACTGTTACTTCATTCTGCCAATTATCTCATTGATAAATCAGTGAAACAGTCAAGTTAATCAAAGTTAAATTCATCTTTTAGGATGGTTTGCTTTTGAGATCATGTGTATTGCGAAGCCATAAGAGCATGTATGAAATTTTAAAAATGTATTTTAGGAAGGAAGTATGCCACACCCATCCCAAGAGCCAACTGTGGCCAACTTGTTTCAAATTATAGAAGATATTTTCTTCATATGCTTTTCTGGAGAAAATTATTTCGGTAAGGTGATATTTCTGCATTTGTATTTCAGGAAACAAAATCATCAGGAAAAGCACCACATACTTGAGGCTAATTATTGGAATTTGAAAGGAGACTCAAATTTAACTTCTTTGGGCTATGAATTTTGAGACCTTTAAAAGAAAAATATCTGAAAAAGGCATTCTTCTAATAAGGAAAAAAAATGTTGTATGTTCCTATTCTATTTCCTTTGTCTAATTGTTTCAACTCTGGGGCTTTTTTTGATTTAGCCCAAACTGAGCTACAAGTGGAGAAGCTGGGTGGTCCTCGGAGAACACATGGAGGGAGAAAAATTTCAGATCTGTCTCCAGTTGAACGCAAGCTTGCTGGGAAGCTTGGCCTCCCAAGCACCGATTTTCTCATCTGTGAACCAGGGTGACATCCACTTTGAAGGTTACTTTAAAAGGCAAAAGTAGACAAGTATAAATATTAAACTATTAGGTAAGAAATCTAAATTCACTACAGAAATGCAAAACGTTGTCAGTGGCCCTTTCCTAAAAGGTACGTCTGATCTGCTGCTCCGTCAGGCATGGGGTCCTCAGGCAGTCAAAGCTGCTGAAGGTTTTCTTAATCTCATCCTTCCCAGAAAACAGAGCTGAGCAACAGAGCTGAGCGGCTTCCGCGAGAATCCTGCAGACAGGGCTGCGTGTAAGCACTGTGAGAGGAAACCTGCCGGTGAGCTCTTGGATGTCAGCGACTGCCTCCGGGGGAGGGGGGAGGGGCTTGCTTCCAGGGTCCTGAGCCGGGGGAGGGGGGGAGGGGCTTGCTTCCAGGGTCCTGAGCCTGGGAAGCTTCCAGCGCCTCTTATTCCCTGTAGATCTGAATGTAGAGGAGGGATTGCACATTTCTAGCATTTATTTCCCACTGGAAAATTTAAAAAGAAAATCACCACAAACGTGAGCTTCATGTATCTCTCAAACGGGGGAAGCCGCTGACATCCAGTCCTGGTCTGTGGCTAGTCCTGAGAGATGGTGAGAGTGCCTAAGGCCCTGAGTGCTAAGGGCTTAGAGTCAGGCCTGGCTCTCAGTCAGCCAGTTCCTTTCCCACTGGTGTAGACAATGCCTTTACTCTCTGTCCCCGTGGTAGAAGCCGAATCTCCAGGCTTGAGCTAACACTAATGAATAAATAAATAATAAGTGCTACTTGGATACACGGACTTATATTCTGTGACAGTCCTGCTGAGATAACTGCTAATGGCTAATAGGTGGGTAGCTCATAGACTGTGGAGATGCTAGATAAAGATGATTGACATCCCAAGAGGATTGGAAGGGAAAGGCCTGATGGCTCATCATACTACTCAGAACAGTCCACAGCTTAAAACGTATGAACTGTTTATTTCTGGAATTTTCCATTCAATATTTTTAAACTACAGTAAACTATGGTCAGCTGAATTCATAGCAAGTTAAATCACAGATGGAAGGGCTCCTTAAACACCTCGGCTTGTTTTTCATAACAGTTAACCCTTCCTTGTTTGGTGCATCTTTTGCAAGTGAATAAGCTGAGGCACAGAGGCCTATGCATAAAATAATCAGTGAGGATGCACTGGCTTTCAGATATTGGCATATAATGCCAAGTGGCTGAAGAACATTGTTACTGACAGGACCTGCTTTTCTTGAGGTATTAGCTTTTATCCATTCAGCTATGCATTCAGTCAGCCAGTGGTAAAGCTCTGAGCACCCACTATGTGCTGGGCACTTTGCCAGTGTAGGAAATGGATAGTGTCTTAGGCACCTGGTTCCTGTCCTCCTGGTGCTTAACCTCCCTGTCCTTTCAAGATAGAAGAGCTGTCTGTCCTCTCACCAGAAGCCATGCTCTGAGATGATTCTATAAAGCCATTCTATAAATCCTATAAACCTGCTTCCAGCTCTGAGATGATTCTATAAAGCCACGGTTGGTTGGTTTCTCATTGTGCCAGGAGCACAGTCATAATGTATCTAGGTGATTTTTTTTTTCTTTTCATCTGAGAACAAAATCATTTTCTTTGTTAGAGAAAATGCCAGTTCTGAAGAGATGAGATCATTTATAAATGGGACGAATTTCCTGTGCCTTCCAGAGTGGGCACCCCCTAAGGTCTGGCCTCTGGCACTGCATGACACAGACCAGTGAGCCAGTGGTGGAAGGGGGGTTGGTTGTGCCCCAGACTGCGTCAGCGCCTCCCTGAGATCTACCCACATCATGGTGCGTCAGCTGCCCACGAGCTACTTAGGCCGAGGACGTATTTCTCTGACCTCCTTTACCGGATTGTGCGTGGCCTGGGTATAGATTTGATTGGTGCGTGTTGGACGGCATTGATTCCTGCCGCGGCAGGAAGCTAAGTGCTCTGCGCAGACGCCCTCTGCCTGCTGCAGTCAAAGGGGTTAGCAGCTGCCCAGCTCCATCTGTTGACTACTTCAGGCAACTGTCATTGCCTCTCTGGAGGCCCTAGGATCAGAGGCTTTGGGACTCCTTTAGCTTTGTGACTTCGACATTAATTCAGAAATAAATTATGCATGACTAATCCTTGCACTGCAGACAACGCAACTTTGACTTTGTCTTTAATACGCAGAAAGGAAATATGGATGCCTTTATTTCTTATTCATGTCAAAGAGATGGACTGTTCGGAGCTCAGGCACCAGATAGGAAAAGAGTCATTGCTCATCACCTCTTCTGAGGACAATTAAACCTCTTTGGGAGTCATGTTTCTGTCCTTCATTGCTTTAGTCACCTTCACCTTTGGAGAGTCCCCTATTCATCCCCAGCCCCTGCGGCGGTCGGATCCTCCTTCTCTAGCAGATCCACAACAGCACCAACACGTTTGCTTTGTTGCTTAGTAAGGTGGTTTTTGTGTTCCCTGTAATTCTTCCAGAATATTATCCTGGCTTTTGCTTTGTGTGTCAGACTTCAAGCCAAGCAAATGTTTTAATGAACCAGTGAATGGGTATTTATCAGCCTTAACTTCTGCTATTATATAGTAAACAGGTACCAAGGATGAAGATGGAATTTTTCTTAACTTGCTCTTAGGTCAAACTTAACCTTGATAGACTAGATTGACAGATATAAGGTGAATTACATAAAAGAAATTCTTGGCCTGTTTCCTGATTGCCACCACCTCGTGGGACTTAATAATGCTATTTGTTTTCTTTCTGGAAGTCATTCAGCCTGAGCCGTCTTAGAAGGCAATCCCTTCTTAGACATCAGCAAGCCTGTGTCCTAAATTAGACCAACCAGACCTCCACTCACACATTTGCACTTTTTCCAAAAATAGAATCAATTCAAAATCAGACCCAAAATCAGAAGATTTATGAGATTTTAATAATATGTCTAAGTAGTATTAAGAGATCATCTCCATTGACTCCTAGGCAGGCTTGATATACATGAATAACTTTAAAAATAAGCAGATGAGCTCATGGTGACTGTGGAGAAGCTCCATTTTGGATTTCTTGACTAGTCTGACTGATTACATTGAGCCCTAATCTCTACCTCAGATCCAGCTTCCTTGCCCATGGGATTTGATCTACTTGTTTCTTTCAAGCATAGCTATTGACTCATGTCTGAATACACAACTACCTTACATGAGGTGACTTGGCTTGGGGAAAAGGGCTCCGTCTTTGAAGTTGGGTACACAGGGATTTAAATTCTAAGACACTTTCTGCTATGAAACCCATGGCGAGGGAGTCAGTAACTTTTTTGGTCCCTATTTTCCTGAGCTGCAAAATAGAAAATTCAATACCAATTGTTGGAGCTGACTGGGAAGGTTTAATGGCTTTAGGTACACATTGCGCTGGATCCATGCACCCAGTACTTCTATTTCTTATTGCACATAGGAACTTCACTCTATTAACCAGGTTCAAAAAGGTAATGCCATCTACATAACATGTCGAGAAATAATTCAGGAAATTATTTCACAAACCACATTTAAGCTGTATGCATTGGTAGAAATAACTTCCCAATAGCTATAAGACAGAATGGGAAAGAATGACACTTTTGTTGTTTGAAAAGATTAACCTCCATTTTTTTTTTTTTTTTTTTGTGGTATAATTGCAGGTGTCTGGCCTTGCTCTGTGTTATATCTATATGATGTTTTCTCCTCAGACTTGCTGTAATTCGCTGAGTGCTTAGTATGGTTGTCACTGGATACTATTCATCCAAAACACTAATCCTATGGAGAAGACATTATGCTACAAATAAAGCCCAGAGAAATGAAGAGACTTTGCTAGCCCTCCATAGGTCTGGCTGACAGTAAGACCTCCTCATGATTTTAGAGGATGTGTGCATGTATTTATGCTCCTTTCCAATGGGACTGGTCTCATACCTTCCACTGATTTCTCATTATGAGTGCTTTTCTCAACAAACATGTCTTGTTCATGATCAGCAATGGCTTTTGGGCTCATTTCTATTTCACACAGCATTGCACCAGCTTGGCCAGGCTTGGTCTTCATTCATGTGTGTCTAGTTTTTGCCCAAACTTATAGGGTCATTTTCTTAATTGAGGTTCTCTCCTTTCAGATGACTCTAGCTTGTGTCAAGTTGACATAAAACCAGCCAACACAGTGTCCTTTCTCTTTACATCGTACTAATGGAAACAAATCATGGGATCTGCCTAGTCATGAAAGACCTCATATCTTGGGGTGACGAGTACCTAAATCATCAGGAGGGAAATCTGATGGCCTTCTTTGCAGCGATTTCCTGAGTGCTCTTAAACTATTCCTTGCATTATACAACACATCAACCTCTTCTCTACAAAACTGAGAACAGTTAGTTATTAGTGCTCACTCAACGATGGTCATTCTCTCAACACCTTCCATACCAGCCATTGCAAGTTATTGGGGTGAGAATCTGATGATCATTAATAACTATATATGGAATTAACTAACAACTGAACCAAGAGTAGATGATCATACTATATAGTCCAAGCACACAGCACATAATAAAACAAATTAGCACCCATGTAAAATTTAAATCTAAATTCTATGTACGTACTGGGTGTGTGTATCCATGTAAGTGCAGGTGCTTGAGGAGGCCAGAGGCATTGTTTCCTCCTGGAAGTAGAGTGACAGGTGGATGTGAGATGCCTAACGTGAGTGCTGAGACTCAAACTGTGGTCCTTTGCAGAAATAGTGTATGCTCTTAACTGCCAAGTCATCTCTTCAGCCATTTTCCGTTAAACAAAACAAAACAAAAAACCCTAGGATATAATTTGAAACAAGGTCTCACATAGACCATTGCTGGCCTCAATCTTGCACCATATCCAAGATCCAAGGAAGACCTCAAACTTCTGATCTTCTTCCCTTCAACTACCTACAGTGGGATTTTAGGCCTGCATTAATGTGTCCAGTTTATGTGGAGCTGGGATTCAAATCAGGACAGGCAAGTATTCTACCAGAAGAGCCACATCATCCCCGTTCCATATGTAATTTTCTTTTCTTGGTAAGCATAAGTTTTTCCTTTAATGCCACATGGCTCTTCCTTGTCCTCTGGAAATATTGACAAACATCTCACAGGGACTGAAATTTAATAACCTCTAAGGGCATAGAAGAGCTTAAGTCTTTACAAGTGCTTGGAAAATTCTGACTCCTCGGGAAGTGGTGTTGTCAGCAATTTGTCTTAAAGTTGTTGCAACATGCCTTGTTTTTTGGTGCCTGGAAAGTCTTTGCTGCAATGTTAGAATAAATTGTCTTGCTGATGTTTGTAAGTAGATGTTTTAGGGAAATGCTGGAAAATCCCTTTCCCGTCCTCATTTGTCTCTCTCCTTTCTCCCTTTCTGTATTAACAAAAACCAGAAACGATTTTTTTGAGAGCTCCAAAACCAAGCACAGCCATGCAGCACTCCTGGGAGTTTGTTTTAGAAGTTCATATTTGAAATACTAAATCAATTATAGGCTTATGAGAATGACAGAAAACTCTTAGAAGCAGGAGAGAGAGGGAGGGGCAGGGTAGGAGGGAGAGAAAGAGAGGTGTGGGGAGTGATCAGTGTATTTCTTTTGATGTTGTTTTCCATGAGGACAGAACAGGATGTGAGGACTAAGGAAACTGGGTCTTTTTCAGTCAGACCAGAGCTTGAAAAATCCGGGTTTGACCTGTGAGTCATTTGATGTATTGATGCCAACTGTGCAGCCAGCTCTGGCCACTGCCCTTCTCTTCTGTCTTTGTCTTGCTTGACCAGTTGATCTGAGCCAAGGAGGATGACAAGCAAAGCTGGATTATCACCATGTCTGCTCTGTGTTTCCGTCTATATTAATCATTAGGAGATGCCAGGAGCGCTCTCAAGCATCCCTGGGACCAATGCCTGTGGACATTTAAAAAAAAAATCAAAACCAAAAAACAGCTTAGTAAGGAAGAAGTCTGAGTGGCTCGAACCCACCCCAAAATAACATACACATGTATATATACACATCTACATGTTTGTGCATATATATGTGTGTGTGTGTACATATATATACATGTATAGATATACATATATGTATGTATATATATATATACACACACATATATAATGTATGTGTAGAACTCTCTTTTTCAGCAAGTTGAAAAGATGGTGTTGAGTTAGGAGAAGGGAGGAAATGCAGCTCTAAGCTCCATGAAGCATGGGTCCAGCATCTCAGCACAGAGAGTGTTTTTCATTTGGATTTCTAGGCCTGAGTCCAGCATTTATTTCTTTACAAATATCTATAAACAATGTCTCTTGGAAACTCTCATTAACCAAAATCAACAAGTTCTGGAAGCAGAATGATGACTTTAGTCCTAGTCCTTGCTACTCAGAAAATCTCCCCCATTCTCAAACCACTCGTGTCCCCTGCCATACACCTTCTTAGGAAAAACAACAGGAAGATTTTTTGCCCTCCTGAAAAAGAATGATTTTTTGTTCTCAACATATTAGGTAGCAAAGACAAACAACTTCATAAAGTTCCATCAAATAGCACCATAAATTTGCTGATCTTTCCAATTAAAATCCATTTTTAAAAAGGTGTTTTCATTGGCTCCTAGCACATCCATCTCAGTTGCCTAGCAACCTGTCAGCCCTATTCCTTCCTGCTCATTTCTTTACAATCTTTCCTAAAGGTTTCTTTCCTGTTTGTTGGACTTGCAGTAGCAAGGTTTTAAACACCCTTGTAGCTGCAATGACGGCTTAAAAGTGGTTTGGGATGAGATTAAGATGTCCCTTGAAGGTCAATGTCATATGAATGGAATAATTCTCAGGGAATTCTATAAGCAGGATTCTAACCAATGAATGTAACTTGAGCCCACTCCTTAGAGGTAAACAAAGATGAGAATATGACCCATGGTAATCCAGGGAACTCTAAAGCTAGCCTTTCCCATAACCAGGTTACAAGTAGGGCCTCTATAGCTTGCAATGTAGGAAGCCCCATGTAGTACTATATTGCTAAGGAGCCCTTGTGGTATTACTGTGTTGCTAGTTCAAACTAGTTCAGACTAGTTGAGAACAGTTGAATCCCTCATTAATCCCCCCAACACACACACACACACACACATACACACACACACACACACACACACACACACACACACACACACACATATGCAGGCACAAGTCTTTCAACCTCCATTTGTCTGGGCTTCAAGGCAAGTGTGTCTTTTTGTTTATATAGTTTTGCCTCCCAACTAGTCCTGAGCCATCCTGGCAAGAATACAAATTTTTAGAGACACTTGTGCACCCATTTTGGTTATCAGATGACTGAGACAGTATTTTTAAAGGAATTGGGGGCCTGGCAGTGGTGACACACATCTTTAATCTCAGCACTTGGGAGGCAGAGGCAGGCAGATTTCTGAGTTCAAGGCCAGCCTGGTCTACAGAATGAGTTCCAGGACAACCAGGACTACACAGAGAGACCCTGTCTTAAAACAAACAAAAACCAAAACCAAAACAAAAGAAATTGGGATCTCACCATGAATCTCACAGTGGGAGAGAAAAAGGCTGAAGCCTGGTGCTAGCCAGAGGGGAAACCTGTCTCCCAGGAGGAGAGTTCACACAGTACTGACAGCTTGTCAGAGGAGCCCTGAGAATCCTGATGAACAAGACCATACCTTGACAGAACTATTTAGCTATGGATTCTGTTCAATCTCTATCTAAACCTAAGCCTCATGTTAACATCACCAAGATAGACTGGGGTTGGGATGAGTAATTGGATCTTTTGTTCTTCTCAATGTGGCCACACTGAATAAATCTGCTTTTTCTCTTTTAGTCTATTATCTGTTTAATTGGATTATTGAAGACAAATGGCAAAACCTGTCCTATGACTGTCAGAGCTCGAGCTCTGAGGCCTGACAACTCTGGTAGCATTTCCACAGTAGTTGCTTTCAAGGGGAGACAGATAGGCAGGCTCCATTCTCCACACTTTCCCCATAACCCTTAGTGAAGCCATCTGTAACATTGTCTAATGCCCAGTGCCATGAAAAGCAGATCTGCTCATTTCGCAAATGTTCTCCGGCTTCTCCAGATGGTAGCTCTTCTGCTTGCTCCAGGTTTCCCAGCTTTGGAAGTCACAGTACAATCAATTTTCAACCTGCCACATATGGGGGGACATCCAGACTGTGTGTCTGGGAATACAGATCCTTACTAAGGACCAAGGATGGAGATGTGGAAAGGTATGCTGAAGGATCCAACACTCTATGCACCCACCACTACTGTGTTAAGATGGGGGCCACAGAGATTACAACTCTGAGAGAGCACAGCAGCTGTCCTCATTTGTGATCAAATGTTTGACACAACTGAACATCCAGGGTGAGGGTGTTGAAGATGAGAAGTTATCATACTCTGTCTTTCAGCTTCCAAGGGCGTGGTCCTGGCCTCACCTCTTTACCCGCACTCTCTAAATCAGTTGACCCCATTCTACCCAACACAGCAGGCCACCACTACAGCACTCTAGTGACTAAAGCAATTTCCAACCGTTCCACATAGGGAACACCTGGGTCTTGGATTTGAACCAAGATACTGTGACAAGAGGTCTGCGCTTATCAGTATTTTACGCAGCAATTTGAGTAAAGAAATAGAGTCATTGCTCAAATGGTAGACCCCAACTGCAACCAGGGATGACAGTCAGGCCTGTTGGACCAACACGTTATGTGTGTGTGTGCATGCGTGTGTGTACATTTCTGTGATTGGTGTTTTTGTATCAGCCTTACACCACTTGACAAAATACCTTCAAAGAGTAGCTAAATGAGTGGCTCTTGTGTATGAACTGAAATACTTATGACGTTAGTGACCTTTGTCTCCTATTGCCTCATCTTGCTAATACCAATACCATCATTTGAACACAACCTTTTCTATGTATGGAAGCTCATGGGACTTGTTCAAAGGGCATCAAAGCCTGATTATGCATATTTACATCAGCACTAGGACCTTCTAGAGAGGGTGTCATAGTATGCGTCTGTGGGAACTATGGTTCTCAGAAGTTGCTGCTCTTGTTCCTGTGTGTTCTTCCCTTGGCATTCTTCCTAAGCATCCAGATGGCATTTACTTTTGAACCAGACCTTTGGCCACGCTCAATTGCATCTGTCAGGGGCATTCCTAAGCCAACAAGTATAGATGTTTTATAAATGCAACCAGAATTCAAATGGGGCTAGAGATGAAGAAGCAGTTTCTACCTTTAAAGCCAACAAACCACCAGAATGAGCTTTGGAAGAATGCATACAGGTAATAATAATAATAATAATAATAATAATAATAATAATGCTCTACATTTAAAACCCCATCATGCTCCCACACTGTTGAAATGATACAGAGCCTCACAGATGTTCAAGATTTGACTGCAGGCCCACTGCAGTCCTACTACTGCGTATCAGGTCTGCTCTCACTCAAGCCTCTCCATCTGACTGTGTCTCATCTACCTTCCATAGAACTATACCCACCCTGTAAAGTTGGCAGCATGAGTTTGAAGGCAGGTCTATGATTGCGAGTGTCTTCTGGCTTTGGATTAGGTGGGACTGTATTGGTAGCATGCAATCATAGACCGGGAGCACCCATGCCACAAAAAACAGTGAACAGTTCAAGTAAGGATGCCATCCCTCCACCCAGCGACCAGTGGAAGAGTCTTAAATAAAACGAAATCTTTTCATGAAAGCCAAGGCAAAGGAAAAAATTAAAAATCCCTCACAAATCAATAAATAATGTCTTTTTTTCTTTTAAAAAATTAATTATTCAAGTGAGCATACAAAGTAATGAGTTTCTTAATAGCATTTTCATGCATATGTGTCATTAATAAATAATGTGTTTAGCCAAGAAGAATGATCTGGGTTACATGTCTGTCATGACAAAGATTTGTCATCTACTTCCTGTATGGCTGGCTAATTGTATTCTCTCAGCTCTCCTTAATTATATAGACCAGATGCTTTATGATTAGAAAAAGACACAGGGGGAGGAAGAGCATCTAAGACAAATTGTCTGTGGCAAAGATCATAAGCTGGAAGAGCGGTAACAGTTAAGCTGCTTCTTCCAAGCTGTCCCCCGCTCAGGCAGCCATCTTCAGTCCCGGTCTGTGACGCTTTGTGAGGCTCAGGCTGAAGCCAAGGCCTCATGCACATTAGTCAAGCTCTCTACCACTAAGCCCTACCCCTAGCTCCCAGTCCAGAGTGCCTAGTGTAGCCCTCAGCGTTTCTTTGTAATGGGAGCGAGAGAGTTTTTAATACTTTCATGCTTTCCCTTTTTCTCAGTGCCTCTTTTTTTCTTTTTAGAAAAAGCAGCAGAGGTGGAACAACCATCAGGACTAACTTTCTAGTTCTTTTATGGAAAAGTTCGTCAGCTGGAGAATGTGGAGCAGAAAAATTCCTGTTTTCTATGCTCATTTATAAGATGGACTTTTAATCACACAAGTAATAAATGAATACACCCCCCCCCCCTTGCAAAGAGCAGCAATGGCTCTTGGAGCTGAAGTGCTGGCGCTGTCTGGGATGAGATGTATGTGGGTTTCCCCATGGCTCTCTCTTTTTCAGGAAACATGGAAGTGTTGGTTGTAACTGAAGTCAAAGGACTCTTGTCTGGGTGTCCTTGAGAGAAAAGGGGAAGATGCTACTGAAATTACCTTCCTCTTTAATGCCACAATCCTATTGCCTCCTAATACTGCCGACTGTCCCCTTCTCCCTATGCGTTAAGTGACTTCGGCGTACTCTGCACTGGGTTACCGACTGCTCATGTCTTCAGTGTGAATGGTTTCTGTGGAATCTGGTAGTTAAGACAAGGGCATGCAAATGGCATCTACTGCTGGGTGGGCTGGAGTAGCTTAGCCTGCTGACCACTCTGAGTGCTGGCTCTGTTCTTTGTGAACAATGGCTTCAAAGCTGGTCTGTGCAGGAGCCAACAGAGTCATCAGGAAGCTGGTGTCTAAGACAGCTTGACAGTGAGGAACATGTGATGGGAACACATGGCATTCTGGGACCCTGGCTCCAGACAATCTTCAGGGAAGACTCTGCTGGATTAGATCAGGCCTACTCTTCAACACGAGGACTGAGAGAAACTGAGCAGGGAAAAATTGGGGGACATGTCAGTGAGCAGAGGTGGGAAATGGGGTAAAAGCAGTTTCCAGGCAGAAAAATGTTATGCCCTAAGATTCCCTGTGTTAAAAAGAATAGTGTGCAACGTAAAATTTAAAAGGAATACAGTTTAATAAGGAAAGTACAGTTGAGAGAGAGAATGTGCTGGAGGCATAAGTAGAGCTGAGGCAAGAGAATGGCAAAGAGCACAAAGTGTCACTTGAAGGTGTGCACCCAAGTCAGTGGGGCCAAGAGGACCCGGAAATGTTAAGTACTTACTGTGTTAGCAGTGAGGGAAGGATAACTCTGCCAAGTCCATCTTTAACCTGCTCTATTCTCCTTGATAGCTCCGGTGATTTGAAGCAGTCTCCTTTCTCCTAAGAGAAAACTCTTACTTCCATAGATCCAACTAGGGATTGGAAACTGGAGTGCTATGGGCTTTTCCAACGACAGTGAGGAGTAAAGTTAGCAGGCTTCATAGCAGGGACAGGATGAGGACAGTGCCAAGCGAGAGCATCACAACTGGAGCCAAGGTGCTGGTCAACACGGAAGCCTTTGTCACTCGCAGAGAAGGCTGACCTTGCCAGAGGAATGGGCCGGTGGGTGTCTGGGAAGAAGACCCTTAGCGGACCAACGTCTCTTCTACCACCAAATGTAGTACTAGCTCATGATACTCAAGCCTTCTAGATTGTGGATTACTGCTAATTTGTGGGAATAAAGAAAAGAGAGGGACATAGACATAGTCTAAATCTTCACTCTACATGTGACCAAATCAGAAGGGAATTAGCTTGAAGTGCCAAGACTGGCTTTTCTACCATAGATTAGGAATAAAGGACTGCTTGAGAAGTAAACTAAGTTTCAATATGGGAAAATAAAGATGCTTGGAAATGCTAGAATATGACTGTACTCAGCTACTTAGAAACATAAAGAACTCCAAGCCAAGGCATGACCAGGTAGGCAGGCTCCCATGGTGGTCAGTGTTTGATCCTCATGGCTTTTTCCATGAAGTCTGTCCCAGCTTCAGGTCACACAACCACTCCAACCAAGTAACTGGATTTGAGAAGGACACATTTGGATTGTAAATATTTAATGGAAGATGTAGGGTAATTTCTAAATCTATATTTGTGCCCATCTTACACCTACAGGTATCTCTCATATCTGTAAACATGTATCCCACTTGATAGCTCAGGAACAAAAGTAAGGGAACTTGCGCATGCGTGGTCTAGTGTTTCAAACACAAGTCTTTGCACAGACTCTTACTCTTCTGAAGGCTTCATCTAGCATTCAGCACTGTGCCTGAGAGGATTACTGTGAATTAATTAATTACTTAATGTGTATCTGCCATTTCCTCCTGCTTCACTTACAGGCTCATCTCATCATTGTCCCATAGCAATTATCATGCTGCCTTGTAATTATCTGTAGAACTCTTGTGTCTTGTGAATTGGAGAACAGAGACTGTGTCTTCTGTGTGCTTGTGGCTCCAGATACAGGCAAATAGAAAACATGGAAAGTGAATTTTGAACTCGTCAATCCCTGCTTACTAAGAAAGCTGTAGAAGCATGAGGCACTAAAGCAGCTGCCTGTCTTCTGCCTGCCACAACATGCTGCATGTCCCCAGGACCATGCCACCAGCCTGCCTAAACTCCTGGACATCCTCAGTGGGATATCCGAAATATTGAACTGAATACTTACCATCATTTAAAAGTATGTTTGTGTTTTCATTCTCTCTCAACTTACTTCTCAAAATTTTGTTTGGTGGGACTGGGAGTTTAGATCAATGGGTAGAATACTTGCCTAGCATGCCAGAAGTCCTAGGTTTGAGCCTCAGAATCCTATAAACTGGGTGTGGTGGTACATGAATAGAGTCTCAGAACTGAAGAAGCAGAAGCAAGAGGACCAGGGGTTCCAAGTCCTCTTCAACTGTATAGGAAGCTAAGGAGCAGCCTGGACAAATGAGACCCTGTCTCAAACCAGCATCATCATCATTGTCGTCGTCATCATCATCATCATCAGCAGCAGCAGCAGCAGCAGCAGCAACAACAATATATTTTAGGTTGGTGATTAACATTGAACTTTATATTAGAAGATGCCAGGTTCACATGATGCAGTTGAGTGAAAAATTGGTCTGCCTTCTCACCAGGAAGCAGAAGGGACTTTCTCACCTGACAGAAGGTCAACATAGACATTATAAGAGCAAAGGCATTCCCTACATCACAGAGAGGCCTTGGTTGCACCCACAACATTCCAACAGAAGCAGTAGAAGTAGCAAAGTGACACCGAAAAATGACATGAATTCAACCTCCACCATCTGTTAAGGGCTTTTGTTGAGTCATTGAGAGGACCTAATTCCAACATCTGAGGAACATTTCCAGGAACTACAATGGTTAGCAGCAGAACCAGACAATAGACTGATGGCCTGCCAGTTCAGTTTTTCTACTGAGGTTGTTACAAATGACTGTAACTTTAATGGCTTAAAACAAGATATATTTGTTGTGTCACAGTTCAAGGAGTCAGGAGTCCTAAAATCAAACTGGCAGCCCCATCATTCTTCCACGAGGCTCTAATGGAGATGCTACATCTGTACCTTTTGCAGCTTCTAGAGGCTGCTCATTTCTTGGCTTGTGGTCCATTCCTGCTTCACTCTCATCTCTCCTTTTCCCATTACATCTTTGATATGATGTATGCCTCCTGCCTTCATCTTATGAGAACCCTTACAATCATATTGGGACAAGCTGAATGATCAAGAATATCCTTCTATCACTAACATAATCACAACAGGAAGTCCCCTTTGTCTCATATGATAGCATATCCACAATTGCCAGGGATTGGAGGCAGACATCTTTGAATTTTCATTATTTAGTCTGGACCCTGGGTGAGAGATTTGAGGTCTGTATCAAGTAGGAAATGGGCAACCACAGCACTTTCCTTTCCCTTCTCCCTTGTACATCTTGCTCTGTGTAAAGTCAGAGGACGCCAAAACATAACTGAAAACGCAGGGGCATATCATAGGCTAGGAAATGTGCTAGGCTAGCCAGAAGAATGCTAGAGAAGTACATGCTGGGAGCTGTCATCTGTTCCACCTGGCTCTGTCAGTGTATCAGAGAGCAAGTAGTAGAGGTAGGGATTCAACCTGCCTTAGCCTAAGAGACCTGCTCTAGGTAGATGATGATTGTGATGGTTGTATATGCTCGACCCAGGGAATGGCGCTATTAGAAGGTGTAGCCCTGTTGAGGTGAGTGTGGCCCTGTTGGTGTATGTATGTCACTGTGGGTGTGAGCTTTAAGACCCTCATCCTAGCTCCCTGGAAGTCAGTCTTCCACTAGCAGCCTTCAGATAAAGACGTAGACCTCTCAGCTCCTTCTGTACCATGCCTGTCTGGATGCTGCCATGTTCCCACCTTGATGATACTGGACCAAACCTCTGAATATGTAAGCTAGCCCCAATTAAATGTTGTCCTTTATAAGACTTGCCTTGGTCATGGTGTCTGTTCACAGCAGTAAAACCCTAAGACAATGGTGATGCAAGTCATTGTACATGCCCTCCCCCCCCTCCCCGCCACTGGAGGAGATAAAAGAAGTTCTGATCTCTCTTTTTAGTTTGGCCTCCTGAAGCCTAGAAGTCCATATACATAATTTAGAGGGATCTTTGTGCAGTGTATTTACATTATATATACTCCTAAAAGTTTAATCAGTTGGCAGTGGTCACTGTTATCAAATTGGCTATCATGATATCACATGCTTGTGTTCAATTAATGCTTATTTTATTTAATAATGGCCCCAAAGTGCAATGTGATATAAAGGAGTCACCAGGGTATAAGACAAGGACGGACAGACTGTCTCTGACACTGTAGGGCAGACTGGAAAGACATTGTAGTTTGGCACTACCTTGGGTATTCAGCTTGCACTGTGAGTCATGGAGTATCGTCTGAGGACAAGGAAGGAGTACATGGCTGCACCTGGTAAAAATAAACAAGGTCTAAAGGTGATTTAGCTACGATAGCTGTCATCCCATTGGGCTAAGCTGGCTGGCTGGCTTCTTCCAGACCATGTGTGTCCTTCCTGTCAAGCTGCCCATGTGCTTGCAGAGGACAACCTTTCCCAATAGAAGGTCCTTGGATCTAGGATCTAGGAGAGGCTCAATCCCTTGCTAGAACCTCCAAACAAATTTTGGCAGTCTGTTTGTAGGAGAATGTAGAGTAGTCAAGTTTTCGGGATTTTAGATACGTCTAATTCATGTGCTACATCTAGCAGTCTGTCTTTCTTTGAGAAAGTAAAATAAATACTCAAAATATTCTCAGCATGAACATGTTCCTGCCCCAGCCTTCAAATCACTTCTAAAAACTACTTCTCAGTACTAAGCAATGTCATATGAAAGATAAGCAGACACAGTAAGGAACCACATGGGAAGAGCAGACACTGGGTAAGGCGTTACTGCTTGATACCCTTATGTACAAACCATACAACTGTGCTTACTGTGTAATGTAAATAAAACACAAGCGTAACAATCTTAACAGGTGTCTGGGATCTATATATTAAAAGGTAATGGCAGAACTGAAACAGAGCTAAATAGGAACCCTACAATCCCAGCACTTGGGAGGCAGGTACAACCTTGAACCATGAGCTCAAGCCCATCCTGGACTATACTGTGAAACCATGTCTCAAAATATTGCAACAGCCAGGCTATGGGTATAGTCATAGTATAGCTATACTATGCCTGATATATGCTTACAGCCAGGTTATGGGTATAGTCATAGTATAGCTACAGTATGCCTGATGTATGGGTACAGCCAAGCTATAGGTATAGCCATAGTATAGCTGTACTATGCCTGATGTATGGGTACAGGCAGGTTACGGGTATAATCACAGTATAGCTACAGTATGCCTGATGTATGCTTAGCAAGCTTGAGATGATTAGGTTTAATCCTTACATCTTTCAAAAGTTTAGCAAATCAGTTAATAGCCATGCCTAAGATTTTAATACTAAGTTATACAAGGGAAGATTGAAAAACTGGAAGATGAGAGACAATAAACTATTAGAATGTAACACAGAAAAACAATAAGGGAAAATACAAAGAAAATTAAGAGATCCGGATGGACCCAAGGAGAAGATCTAAAAGATCATTTGAAATATCAATAGGAAGGGAACCTGGGGCAGAAGCAATAGTCAAGGAGACAGTGGCATATGATCCAGTCTCTCTCTGAGTCACCATCAGTTCTGGTCACCATCAGTTCTGGTCTCAGGTAATTTCGGGAGTCAGCCATCCAGAGCACCTAGAGGTCCTCTAGGGGGCAATGTTGCCTAGCCCAGGTGCAATCAGAGCTTGGCAGAGCTGAAA
>NW_022196896.1:24811495-24821461 GCF_008632895.1 Mastomys coucha | reverse complement strand
AAAACAAATGCTCTTTGTGGATGAAAGACAAGGCAGTTAGCATTGAGAGGAAATGAGAGTTCCAACCTGACAGCGAGAGAGGAAGAGAGACGGAGACCTAGAATGACCCTTAAGTACAGAAGCAGGTTCTGTGTGTCTGGAGCAAGACTGCAAGAAGCAGGCCGCACTAGAATAGCAGGAACCTCTGAGCCACAAGGACATTAAAGCCTTGTTCTTGGGGTTGTGGAGGCCATTACTGAGTTTTAAGTGGAGTGGAGGGTATGATTGGACATATGCTTTGGAAGAATTGCAGGGGAAGAGCTGAAGAACTGACTGGAGAGGGGAGTGTGGGGACTGGGCATGCTGTGGTCTTTGTAAGCCACTTTGATGGAAGCTGAAGATAACCTATGCTAAGTAAGCAAGGAACAGACCAAATGGCAATACTTGATATGGGCATTCTCACAGGTATTCTCAAGCTTGACTCATTGGTCCAAACTGGGAAGCATAGTGTTTATGGTTATTAAAAACAGTATCATAAATCTATATTTTTCCACTGTGCTTTTATATTTCTCAATTTCTTTTTATATGTGTCTATCTTTTAAACTTACCAATAATTAATATAGATAATTTGGAGAGTAGGGGAAAATCAATTAAAATATTTTAACTTAGAGAAAAATCACAAAAGAACATCAGGAATGAGTTCATCAAATTAAAATTATTTAAAACACGCTCTAACCACTACAAAATATAGTTTAAAAGTAATATGGACTGTTTAACTGTTTGGCACAGGAGAGAAACACATTTCAAATTAATTAGAGCTGGTTTGAATATTTGAATTGCAGAGTGGTCATAAGGACCTTTACCCTGAGACTTTGCATCATTCACAGTGGGCCCTTCACAATCACAACAAACAATTCAGAACGGAAAAGTGGCAGTCGTTAGTTTGCAGCCAGAGAAGGGTCTAGTTTCTGCCAGTGGTTTCTGGCTTTGCCCTGTCACTCCTCGCCACATAAGCCATTTTGTGTCATCTCTCTTGCACTGATGATCCCTGGTATCCTGACATGGTGGCCCAACAGCACAGCTCCTTCCATAGAGAACAGCATTGAGGCAAGTCCTCCATGAGAGGCCCATTTCCCATTGCGTCTGCCTATAACTCTCGATGCCCAGATCTGTCGCTCGGAGCTACCTTTCTCCTGCCACTTTGGGGATATTATGCAAAAGAGGGATTGGTCACCCGTCTTCCTAAAAGCAGCCTCTGTCCCAGGCCTGTCCACCATGCCAGGGATGAGGCACTGTCCTCTTCATCCCACAGGAAACCCTTCTACACTGACGTCTGGGTTTCCCAGCAGGCCTGGACTGCCCGTCACAGATCTTCAGACTTTAGAGAAACACAAAGCCTGTCAATGACACTGACACAAACACCTCAGTGCATGAGGCGAAGAGATCAGTTCCACTCTTTCCTGATGAACTTCAAACCCTCAATGATAGATCAGAAGATCTGCTAAAAATGGGAGGGGTGGCATAAAAGGTACAAAATTATCTGAAAAAAATCCGGGGCAATTAGGAAAAAAATATTCTCCTGCCAGGCTGTGGTGGTTCAAATAGAACACTGCCATAACAACTGAAGGAAAGAGCAGTTAACAAGTTAAAAGCAAAAGCATGAACTGGCTCAGATATGTTTCTTAGCTGTGAAAAGGGTAGGGTGACCATGAGCAACAACAGACGCATGAGCGTGCAAACATGGATAACTGCCACCCAGAAGTGAGGGGGACACTTGGTGGTTACCCTGAGGGACATTAATTTAGACCACTAGAACTGAGTATGCTTACACTGTCGGGAGTTCATTCCTAGTAATTAGGAAACCAGCACCTTGACTCTAAAATTGTCGAGGACCAAGAACAGCTGAGGCAGTGTGAATTAGAAGAGCTGAAGACCTAGGCTCCCCAACACCAGGTCCTAAGGGGCTGTAGCAGCTAAGATGTGTGGGACTTCTATTGGGTTGAAGGGACAAAAGCAGTGTCCCTCAGAGGACACACCAGACACCAAGTTCTCAACACAAAGGAGATTTATTACCTCAGAGGGGTAAGTGAGGTGTGGGGGTGGGGAGAGGCTTTGCAGATAGCAAGCAGCAGGTGATTCCCCCCTCCCCCAGGAGTGGGTTTTTAAGGAGAAAAGTGAGGAGTCTGTGCTACGGTGAGATGCTAAGTCCTAACTGGACGAGTTAGCTGCTGTAGCCAAATAATGACTTTTGATTGTTTAGTCTCAGGAATAAGTCAGTGGTCAAATAAGGGGATGGGCCTTGGGGATAGCTTTGGAAATATAATTGAACGTTTTTTAACAAGGGAGAGAGAAGGGGAATGGGCAAAGCTTCTCAGGGCCATGTTTGCCATGCTCGGGCCTATGGGCCATGTTTGCCATCCGTGCTCGGGCCTATGGGCCATGTTTGCCATCCGTGCTCAGGCCTATGGGCCATGTTTGCCATGCTTGGGTCGATGAGTGCCCTTCAAAAGTGATGGGCCAACATGAAAGAATAAGGTTCAGAGACAGACCAACACACAAACAGGCACAAGATGCAAAACTATTCTATGGTTTGTAGAGAATAAAGGAGAATCTTTGATAAGTATGTCTGAGCCAACTGGATATCTCCTGGTAAAAAATGTGCCTGGAGCCTTATCTCTCATCAGCAGCAGCGATGAGTTCCAGATGCATGGCAGATCTACGTGCGAATCAAAGAGCAGAGCCTGGAAAGACCGCACGAATGCTTTCATAGGATCAGCAACGGCCTCACCGAAGAGAGTCAAAGGTTATTTGTCATAAAAGAAAACGTAGCAAATGCACACTTGTCTAAAGCACTGCTGTTCACCAAAAGCTACGATTAACAGATGAAAAGACAGTGAATACTCACATCTAAGTTCAAAAAGAATCCTGCAGAGTACACAGAGCTCAGATAAACATGAACACCCGAGGAAAAGATTTAAGATGCTTCTCCAAAGAGAACCTTGAATGCTTGATAAATATGCAGGAAGGTACTCGATTTTTAGACCTGGAAGAGAGTTAAATAACTAATTCAAGGTCAGGGGGAGAGTATATGGTGGAGGCCAGACTAGAGCTAGTGTGTTTCTTAAGGGTCTGTTAGTCCAGTAACATTAATAATTCCACGCCCTCTGTCTTTCTGTCTTACCTGGCCTGCTCTTATCTTTCTGCATTATCAGGAATAATCCTACCAGGTTTCGAAGATCAGCTCAGTTTGCATCACCATGAAGTCTGTCTGCTCTAAGACTTGGTTAGGCCTCTTTCCCATGTCCAGGGCTTCCAACAGGGATCCCCAACTGAGCCTGCCTTTACCCACACAGCAGATACTGTAAATGACAGAGACAGCAAAGAGTGGGGGAGCACACATGGGGCAAGCCTGGTCTACAGGGTAGAATAACTTGCCAGATTCACTTGATGTGCAGTTGATGGTATAATATCAAGAAGACAAAGTACGACTTGTGTGTGGAGTCTTCTTTGAAATGGTGATTTGTTGTTGTTATTGTTGTTGTTGTTTTTAAACTGGAGGGAAAGTGTGGTGGTTTGATTATGCTTGACCCAGAAAGGGGCACAATTAGGAGATCTGGCCTTGTTGGAGTAGGTGTGTCACTGTGGGTGTGGCCTTCAAGGCCTTTGACCTAGCTTCCTGGAAGCCAGTCTTCTAGAGGCTTTCAGATAAAGATATAGAACTCTTAGCTCTTCCTGCCCCATGCCTGCCTGGACTGAACTTCTGATCCTGTAAGCCAGCCCCAATTAAATGTTGTTCTTGTAAAAGTTGCCTTGGTCATGGTATCTCTTCACAGCAGTAAATGAAAAAAGAAAACGTAACAGACAGAATATCTGAGAGCCAGACCATGTCAGGCAGATTCAAAGCCCATATTAAAAACTGACCAACCTCTTGGGATGAGGGGTTACTTCTCTTTTCCAGAGGTATTTCCTTCCAGACGTGGTGGGAAAGGGCCACTTAGTAAAGTTAGTTAGTTTCAAGCTTACATTCTTACCTCCAGTGTCCCTGAGACCTGGAAGGAAGAGAGAGCAGATATAAGACAGTTCTCCCAATCCGCCAACCCTCTAGGCCCTGCAGTGTACTAGGAACCAGTTCTCTGGAGTGGGTCACTTCAGAGGAAATCAGGTAGAGGGGCATTTGACATAAATCCATATCTGCCACACTGGGGCAGTATAACTACACCCTGCCATCTCTCTGCCAGCCACTGGGGCTTCCACAGCCCCAGCCCCAAATCTCTGGAGAGAAGCCCTGCTTGATGAACAGAACAGGCAGATGGCAGGCTTGTAAAGGGCCAAGCATGTATTGGAGACACTGTGTTCTCCTGTCTAGGACAAAAATTGAAGTTGAAAATAGCTCAATCCATGCAGTGAGAAGGGCTCGGGAGGGGGATTAGGCAGGGAAGCACATTATCAAGGATAATATTGGTGGTTTTCCTCCAGGGAATCCCAAATAGGCAGCTCTCCTTTATAAGCGAACCGGGTAAACATCTTGTCTGTCTCCAACTCTGCTACGGTTCAGAAACAATCTAAGAGGAATCTTCTTTTATTAGCAACAAAAATCCAATTTCTTTTTTCCATTCAATTCAAGAGAGAACTGAGTGACTAGATGAGAGCTGACAAAAAGCCATTTCCCAAAGAGTTTTGTTGACAGATAGGATGGGTGTTGGAATGCAGTTCACACGGCACTAAAGCAATGGTGAGAACTGGGTTCTCATAACCAGGTCAGAAGGCCCGGTTAGACCTCTATAAAACTGTGGTAAACTTGGAACGAGCTTGCCTTGTTGATAAACTTACTATGAAAAAGAAGAGAAAATAGCACTCACCTGAGAAAGAATACCTACTAACAACTAATAAGTAATCAAGGAAAACATTGATCTTTTGTTAATATTTCCTGAGGTATGATGTGGTCAACCTGAGTTTTATGTTGAGATCAGCCTGTGAGGGCAAGATTCACAAGAGAGGAACAAAGCCTGAAGAGAGAAGGTAAAGTAAGAAGCAAGGGGAGGCTGAAGAGACAAATGGCTGCTCTCCTTGGGCCTTCAGTGGGGAGAATGGAGACTGGAGCTTTGATAGAAGTAGAAGGAGGTGCTGGGGGGAGAGATCCCAGCTACTGGATCTTGTGAGGGTGTTTGTAAGGTACTAGCAAGAGAGAAAAACAGGGAGAGATTAAAGCAGCATAACGGATGAGGCTGGGGCATGACTGGTTACTCTCTGCCACCTGGTCTCTGGCTCCTTTCCTTATAGTACGAGAACCCTGGTTGTAATATGACTATCTGTCCTGACTGGCTACATTCCCAGCTGTTCTTTCAGCTAGATATGGGTGCTTTATACCCAGAAGAAGAAATTTTAAGTGAGTTACTAAGGGAAATTGTTTACCCTCATAGGAGAAAGTCATTTGGCCCACTTTCTGTGAAAACAGTAAATTGTTAAAAAAAAAAAAACAAAACAATTTCCACATATTATCTGAATATATAATTATCTTACTAATGAAGGAGACAGTAAGGTGGCAAAACTGCCCAGCTGAAAACGGGCTGGGTGTGGCAGTATATCCCTGTGATCTGGAAGGCTGAGGCATGTAAATAAGCATGCGTTCGTGGCCATTCTGTGCTACACCGTGAGCATCAGGCTAGACATGGATGGATAGCATGTCTTAAAAACAAAACAAATAACCTAAAACACACAAAAGCAAAAAAATCACAAAAGCAATGCCAAAGCCACAGCAAAACAAACCCTGGAGCAGTAATGCCCAGTTACATTCAAAAGTGGCTACTGCTCTTCAAGGCAACAAAATCAGGTCTTCCTGGGGAAGATGGACTGTGTCGGACCAGTTTCCCGGGGAAGATGGACTGTGTCGTACCAAGTCAGCATGTGACTTGGAGTTGAAGCTCTAATCAACAGTAACTAAAGAACAAGCCATTTCAAAAGCAAGGTGATCCTGGCAGAAACCGGTAAGGCTGTTGTCTGGATCCTACATTTGCTCGTTCCCCAAGCTTTGGTTATTTTTCTTGAACCTACCTTTCTTCTTATAGGATGGCAGGAAGAAGATGCCAATCCTCTATCCAATCTATTCATTGGTTAGAGCTGCAGCCACGATGAGGAATCTATGAACAAGGATGGCGGGTCGGAATGGGAAGAGGAACCAGGTCTCACAATCACATAGCCACCAAAGCCGTCCTGTGCCACCCACTTCTCAGATCTTCCTGTGAAATACACAGGGAAGCAAGTGTCTCTAGCTTAAGCCCCTGACATTTTGGATTTCTGTTATGTGAAGTCACATCTAACTTTCTGAAGAGGCGGGAGAAAATAAAAGACTAAGTACTTAAATAATGCAGGAAATTGTTTGTTTAGAGACTTGGGCAGGAAAGCCTTAATAAGCCCTATCAAAGAAAGCATGGGTTAACCCGGTTTCCGTATCAGACAAGGGAAACCTTTCCTCCACACTGGTTGGTAGTTATGGTTTCACTACAGCCTTGGAAGAGAAGATGCCAAAGAACCAATTAGACTGCAGACAAACTGACAAAATCAACCTCAGAAGCTAGGATGATGGCCCCAAGTGAGAAATTGGAATATTTATTAATTTACTTACATATTTTACAAAACTTGCTGTTTTCTCAGTATAATTCTGTATAACTGCATGCCATATGTTGCTCTATACTTTATATAGTATATACCTGATACTGTATGTACTCGGATATTATTTAACATCATTTCTCTCCTAAAAGATTTTGGACAGCTATGAAATAATCCATCATGCATATTTGATATATCACCCAGCATTTAAAAGTACCTACCTTGAACAAACAGTTTCATTCTAAAACCAGTTCCCCCAATTAAATGAGATGTTTCACTGAAGCTGCCTCCTGAGATTCAGTTCTTGATGTCTGCTTCTGGTTGTCCTGGATCTCAGGATCCACTGGTTGCACTCCTGGGAGATTCTGCTGCTATAGGTGGGGAGGTGGATCCTGAGCAGCGTTCTCCAGTGGAGTATCTGTCGCTAGATATGTATACCACACTTAAGGGTGGGATCCAGACCCAGCAATAGAGAGACAACACAAATGAACAGTAGTAATTTGGTAGAGCTTTTATAATATTTTGTTTGGGCATATTTTGTCTTCTGGTCTTTTGCTTGTATATTATGTGTCTTGGTCAATGTTCTACTGATGTAAAGAGCCACCAGGATCACAGCACTTCCCTGGGGATTTGCTTACAGTTTCAGAATTTTAGTCTCTTATCAGCATAGCAGGAAGCATGGTGGTACACAGGCAGACATATTGCTGTAGATGGAGCTGGGAATTCTACAACTGGATCCACAGGTACTAGTATGTGCACACCTGCACGCGCGCGCACACACACACACACACACACAGAGAGACAGAGACAGAGAGACAGAGGTGCGCGCACACACACACACACACACACACAGAGACAGAGACAGAGACAGAGACAGAGAGACAGAGAAAGAACACCTGGGACTGGCTGGCTTGGGCTTCCGAAACACCAAAACCCACTCCGAGTGACACACTTCCTCCAACAAGGCCTCATAATCTTTCTAATCCTTTTCAAGTAGTGCCACTTCCCTGATGATTAAACATTCAAATATGGGGCACATTGGGACCATTCTTATTCAAACCACCACACTATGCCTGTGTATGTGTGTGAGAGAGAAGCGGGGGAGAGAGAAAGGGTGTAGAGTTAAATGGTGGGGGTATGGGGAGAATGTGGAAAGAGTTAGGGGAGGGAAAACTGTGATCAGAATGTATTGTATGAAATTTTAAAACATAAAATGATCATGGATGAGCTAAACCATGCACTGAGAAGGTGGGCAATGGGAACACAAAACTTACAGGGTGCTGGAAAATGTACTACTGAAGAGCTGTTTCAGGAAGGGTCCTTAGGGAAATGACGGGAGCCTTGTTTGATGATAAAGGAAAGATTATGTTTATGCAACATGAGGGACCCAGGTCTGAACTGACTCTTCTTCCTTCTTCCTTTCCCAGCCACTGCCAGGAGACATGGGGGATGGAGGGGGGAGAAGCTTAAGCTCTTATCTATTAAATCCTGCCCTCTTAGGAAATATGGTTCAACTGTGAATAAGAAACTATCCAGCAAGGCATGCAATGGCATTACAGGTCTGTTAGCCGAAGTTTGACTCTTGTTCTAAACCTAGTTTAGAATTAAACTCTATTCCTTGTCCATGGTGAGGCCTAACCCTGAATGATAAGCCAGTTCTATGTGATTATTTTACAGCTGTCCAAGTTCGGCAGAAGCTATTGTTTAGAATTAAAAAATCACGTTAAGAACTGAGCCCAAAGGAGGTAGGGGTGAGGGGTGTTGTGAGCTCATAAACGGAATACATACACCCCTGCCCCAGCTTTAGTCTGGGCTCTCATTTGGTCCCTTTTTTTCTCTCCTCTGAGGGCAGAGCTTCCTCTTTCTTAACTTAAAAAAAAATATCAGCTTGAACCAGGGAAAGTTATAAGAGAAAAGGGATTGAGCATGGATGTTATAACATTATATAACAGGTATTTTTATAACACAATTTAAACCTAATACGGCTTTCCTTTAGTTGCTATATTTACTTTTGAGAGCACAGTGCTTTGGAATCACACCCTGGGCAGGATGGTTCCTGGCTGCTCAGTCCACCCTGGGGCTTTCTCTCCACTTAGAGGCTGGCTATGTCTGTGCTTTTGCAGTCGGTGCTAATAAAGCAACACGTCTTTTTTTTGGGTAGACAGCGGGAAGCATCCTTTGTCTCCTTGAGTTTGAGGCCACAGTCAAATACAAAAAAAAAGAAGAAGAAGATGATGAAGAAGAAGAAGGCCCGAGGCATATCCAGCAGTGACCCACTTCACTCCCCCCCCACCCACCCCCCACACTCTTTCATTAAGGCAGGTGAGGGATCTTGGTAGAGAAGTTGATCTTAACTGGCGGTGAGAGGAAGAAAACGATTCTTTCTACAGAAAGTAAAATTCTCTCACACCTAGAAGAAGCTAATTAGGTCAGCAAGGGGAAGACTTGTCCTTCAGGGCATAGACAAAGGAGGCCCAGAACTGAGATTCTCCTGCATTAGGACAGAGATGGCAGACCCAATGAACATGATCTGATTTCAGCAAACAGATCAAATAGGAACTGTGCCCTCGTCTTGCGTGACACAGGCAACTTTTGCTTACTTATGTCACTTGATAAAACAGCCTGTCTCCATTTGGGGCTTGAAAGCTCTCTTATAGTAAAGTCAAATTAGGTTCATTCCTGTGTACGATTAAATCTTAGTTTCTCAAGGATTTGGTTATGCTCCACCTGTGCCCTTAACTACAAATGATTCTGTATGAGTGTACAAATGTCTTTGTTTCAAAAAGTTGTTGTGATCACCTTGCAAAACTGTCTTTGTTTCAGAAGATTGTTATATCCACCTTGTATGGTTCTTCTGCCATTATGCCTATTGCCTGGCAAATCCCTCATTTAGAAACCCCTACTCCTGAACTATGAAAACCTTTATCTTACCCATCTCGAATTCTGACCACTTGATTCCTGCCTTCAGAGAGAGAGAGCCCATGTACACAAAAAAAGTTGCTTTAACTACTTTGGCCATGATGATTTCAGTTGGTGGTTTTTCCCCTCTCATATGTGGAATTAAAACACTCTCCTGCTTCTGTCTCGAGCTGTCGACATGATAGAGAAGAAGCCATTATCTTGCCCTTGAGCTATAAATGTTCATAGTCTAGCAATCCTCAGAGTATTCATAGAACTTGTCATACTCAGAGACAAGCAAATGAAGGCCCCTCCCTCGTAACATCCAAGAGGCCCTGGCCTCTGATCAGCTACAAGGCTGGAAACAGTACCCCAAACTTCCAAGAAGCCCATCTGCCCTGAGAATGGCCAAGCTAAGTGTAGGAAGCCATTTCATAAGCACATCGCCATTAAAAGATGGCATTTGGCTTGCCGTTAGTATCA
>NW_022196896.1:24798100-24801631 GCF_008632895.1 Mastomys coucha | reverse complement strand
AAGTAAAGTACTGCAGAAGGATCCGTGTGTGCCGCGTCTTTCCTGCCGGCGGGAGATAGCGCGGGACAGCTAAGAACTAGGCGTGGAGTGAGGGGTCACCCTACCTCCTCAGCAGGGGAAGTGGCTTAAATGAAAGTGATAGAGAAAAATCAGAATGCAACAATGATCAACCATGAACAGAACAGGCTCTGTTCACAAGCATCACTTGTTAGATGACAATAACACACCTTTAAAAGAATTCTTCTACAAACTCTAGATTGTGTATGTGCATGTGTGCAAATGTGTGCAGAGGCCAGAGGTTGACATCAGGTGTCTTCCTCAAATCACTCTTCACCCTATTTTTCTATTTTAATGTGGTATGTATGTGTTTGCATGTTTCTAAGCTTGCATGTAGATGTAAGGCACATGAATACACGTACATGTGGAGGCTCCAGTTTGCAAATATTGTTGGGAACTATCCTCCATTGCTCTTCTGCCTTCTTTGGGCAAACCCAGAGCTCACTGATATGGCTAGTCTCTCTAACAAGCTTACTTCAGAGATGCACTGTCTCTGCTTTCCACTCTGGAATTACAGGCCCACTACTAAGCCGACTCGGCATCTATATGTGTTCTGAGGGTCTTAATGTCAGTCCTTATGTTTGAGCCGCAAGCACATTAACCACTGAGCCACACCCTAGTCCCTCCACGTGGTGTTTTGAGACAGGTCTCTCATTGAACCTGAAGCTTGATAATTTGGCTATACTGGCTGGTCAGCAAGGACCAGGAATCTGCCTCCCTAATGCTGAGATTACAGGCACATGCCAACTGTGCCTGGATTTTTACATGGGTTGTAGGGGATTAAACCCAGGGCTTTATGTTTACACATAAAGCACTTCACTGAACTGAGATTTCTCCTGTGCCCCACAAACCCTAGTTTTTGAACATGAATAGTCACCACTAAGATAAACCCCAAAGCTTCAGAAGTTTAACATGACTGAAAATACACTGTAAAGGAAAAATAAGCCATTTGGGAGTTGTCATCTGCCCCTCCTTTGCCTACATTGCCAACTATGCAGAGGTGGAGAGGAAAGGAAGGAGCAAGAATGTTGATCAGACTCACCGGAGAGGGAGGGCATGGCCAAAAGCAGGGACGTGGGTGAGCAGGGAGGAGGGTGTGAGGGCCCTGCCATTTACAGAGTGCAGAGGAGTTGAAAAAAAAGTTGGAACATTACCCATGAATTATGACTTCTATCTTTTCAAAACTTTAGAAGTTTGAGTAAGACTGAAATACCTATTCATCCAGGAGTCATTCTAACACTGGACTATGTCTGTGTGAGTCTATCAGTGTGGTGGTTTGAATGAGGATTCAAAGATTTGGATGTTTGGTCCCCTTGTGGGTGGAGCTGTTTGTAAAGAATTAGGGGGTATGGAATCACTGGAGGAGGTATGTCATGGGGGTTGAGGTGGGTCTCTGAGATTTCAAAAGCCTTCACCATTCCCAGGTAGCTCTCTCTATCTGCCTCCTACTTGTGGATCATCTGGAAGCTCTTAGCTACTGTTCTAACACCAGGGCTGTCTGTCTGCGACCACGCCCCTTGCTATGATGGTCATGGACTCCAACCTCTGAAACTGCAAGCCCTAATAAACTTTTTCTTCCATAAGTCACCTTTGACATGGTATCTCTTCACAGCAATTGAAAATTAAAGACATGGTGAGACATAAACGAAGTAACAAGGCCTCCTATCTGTGAACAAGTTAAATTATAGAAAATGCGGTCACTCTGATTATTTCAAACACTTTCTTTATGACCCAAGGGAATGATGCACCAAATTCTTCATAATCTATGTATACAAAATAATATCTCCTACCTTTATTATCCATTTGCAATTAAGCACATTTATGCAAGGCCATTATTCAAAAATATAATTGAGGGCTTGAGAGGTGGCTCAGCTGTTAAAATCTAGGCTCAAAACCAAAAAGAATGTAATTAAGAATATAAAACTCTACTGTAAGGAATTCACTGCAAAAGACTTATTAAAGGGACACAGACCAATATACTGCAAATGTGCAAATGGAACAGACCTGCACATGTACGTACATGCAGCATCTTCAAATGGCTACAGCTGAGGTGCACGCTATAACCACCACTTTCAACATGTTAAAAACCACCTTTTAGGGCTGGTGAGATGGCTCAGTGGGGAAGAGCACCAACTGCTCTTCGGAAGGTCATGAGTTCAAATCCCAGCAACCACATGGTGGCTCACAACCACCCATAATGAGATCTGACGCCCTCTTCTGGTGCGTCTGAAGACAGCTACAGTGTACTTACATATAATAGATAAAAACCACCTTTTAGCCTATCTTCAGGACACTGTATTAGCTAGATTTCCCCTTGTGTGGCAGGATGTCTGGCCTAGTATCATATAAAGAGGAAAGAGTTTATGTCAGTTTATAGAGGTTTTAGTCTATTGTAGCCGAATGTGAGCTAGAGCAGTCACACCTTGGTGGACAGGAAGCAGAGAAGGAAGAAGGGATGCTGGACCAGACATAACCTTCAAAGTCACAGCCTGGCATTCATTCCCTCCAGCCAGGCCCTATCTCCTCAAATAGTGTTGAAAGCTTGGGGCCAAGCATGATGGGGCTACCTTACGTTCAATCCATAACACTATCCAGTGCAGCACAGAATTCATTGAAATGTTTCCAGGAGGCACAAATTATCAAGCATGTCAAGTGGGAGTGGAAGTGGGAGTGTCAATAAACTCGCCCCCATGTTCTCCCTATCGTATCAGCAGCACTGAGGAAAAGATATAAATCATAAGGGAGACACTGGGAAAGAAACTATCTATGCAAAAAATTGGAAAGTTTTATTGTATTGATATTTCCAAATGAATAGTACATAGATAAGCTGTACAAAAAAATACCGTATTTCAACCCAAGAAAATTTTAATTAGAGGGCATAGTAGAACTCAGGCAACATGATGAAGAAGGGGGATTACTGGGATTAAAGGTTTAAATTGGGATAGAATTGGGAGAGGAAGCAATACAGGGTGAGTTAGCCAAAACTAAGAATATATAAAGAATCCTTGTAGAAATCCACTAATATCAAGGACTGGTGGCTCCACTGTGCATGAGTCAGCTATATTGAACAATCCCGTCCAAGGCTCAGGGAACATCATGAAAGAGCCAGAAGAAATAGTGTAAGACTGCAGGTGGGGAGGGGGGGCTGTGAAAAGTGGACTCTGGACACGGCATGGCTGCTACACACAGCAAATCACATCAGCTGTGGTCTCTCTCCTACAGGATCAAGCCAGTCAGAATTCTAGCATGGGTGTGGCACTGGTCCCAAGGCCCCAGGCTTTCAAGATAGGCTATCAGCAGTTGGGACAAGAAGAGTCAGGGTTTTTTGAGGGTGTAGTAGGTTGCCCATGCCCCCAGTGGGTGGCCCCATAATCATGTGCATATAGACAGCACTACTTAGACAAAGGGAGGCTGTAAAGTTGGGAGGGATACTGGGTGGGGCACTGGGTGGGGCACTGGGTGGGGCACTAGTGG
>NW_022196896.1:24797722-24797950 GCF_008632895.1 Mastomys coucha | reverse complement strand
GGAGTTGGGAGGGGCACTGGGTGGGGCACTAGTGGGAGTTGGGAGGAATTAGTGGGAGATGGGTGCAATCTGAATACATTGTAGGAATGTGTGAAAGCTCCAAAGAATAAGTAAAAGCTTTTTAAAAAATGTTCCAGTATCTACTTGGATCGTCAGGAGTTGAACCAGGTGATTTGAGGACAGAAAGGGCTACTCAGAGAAACCCTGTCTCAAAAAAAAAAACCAAAA
>NW_022196896.1:24779965-24797606 GCF_008632895.1 Mastomys coucha | reverse complement strand
AGAGAGAGAGAGAGAGAGAGAGAGAAGAAAACATCTAAATTGTTAGTTTTTTTTTTAGTATACTCAGAGCTGTGCAAACCATCAATTTTGAAGATTTTCAAAATCTTCCTTCTCCAAAAACCCAAAACCAAACCCAAAACAAACAAACAAACACAAACAAAACAAAATAGAAACCAAAAAGAACAAAATCCCTTGGCAGTCATGCCTCTGCTTTCCACATTCTCCAGTTTCCAGATCCAAGCAGCTGCTTAGCTACATTCTGTCTCAGTAGAGACGCGTCTTTTGAGTATTCATAATGGAATATATCAAATGTAATTTTTGTCTTCAATTTTGTTCTGTTACTCAGCATAATGTTTTCAAGATTTAATCATATCCTAAATATTTTATTCCTTTGAAATAAGGCCATATTTCATATTATGGACATGCCATATTTCATTGTCCTTGTGTCAGCTGGTGGGCATGTAAGTTGTTTCCACCTTTGAATAAGAATAATGCTTTGGCTATAATAACAATGCCTTATATATGAAGAATGCTTTAATGAATGTTTGTGTATAAGATTTGGGGGAAAGGATGTTAGTTTTGACTATCAAGTGTCTACTACCCAAGCTCAAGGCATAAGTTTTGTTCCCCATGATGTAAAAAGACAGCTAAGGCTTGTAACCCATCACTTGGGGTTGGAGACAGAGACAAGCAGATAGATACAAGACAAGATCCAGCCAATTGGTGAGGCCCAGACTCAATGAGAGTCCCTGTCTTAAAAAATAAGTTGGAGAGAGATAAAGTAAGATACCTGATATCTACCTCTGGCCTCCACAGGCATTCAGACAGACAAACACTAAAGATTTTTGTGTTGAAAAGGGCACATTTTAATTTCACATTATATACTTAGAAATGATTTACTGGATCATATGGAAACTATATACTGAAGCTTTTCAGAAACTGCTAGTTTTCCAATGTGGCTACTAAGTTTTCATTCCCAGTTACAATGAATGAGCATTTCAATTTACGTACACTCTTGCTATCATTGTTTACTTTATTATAGCTCATTGGGTTAGATAAATGAAACATTGTGGCTAACTTTGGTTTTTAGTTGCAATTATCTAATGGTTAATGTTGTCCATATTTTTATGTGTTTTATTGCTATGGCACCTATACACATTTCTTTCACAGAATGTCTATTCAAAATCATTGACTATGTTTAAAAGAGGTATTTTATTACTAGGTGGTAGGTATTCTCTATATAACCTAAGCAGATGGAGGTCATTTATCAGCAATATTCTCTGTGTCTCTGTGTGTATGTATGTCCATCCTACAAGCTATATTATTTGTAATACTTTATTTCATTGAGTGAAAATAGGTGGGAACAGTGCCCACTAGGTTGCAAAACAACAAGAAATGATGGCACCAAATCACTTTCCTCCCACTTGCCCCTTCAGCATCACATCTAAGAAGGCTTAGCTTGATAAAGGTCAAGGAAGATTTGTGGTTTTCTTTTAAGGCTTTCTTATCGTTCATTTATTTTACTTGTTTTAGCTATTCATGATCTATAATTCATACTGATTCAGTCTTGTACATAAAGGAGGAAAGGCAACCTTCCTTATGGTATGGTATGTGCTATCACCGCTACTAACACTCTGCTGAAAAAGCCTATTCATCTCATATCACAAACCTTCTTCCTGCCTCTCTCAGAAATCAGGCCACGGCCTCTGAAGCTGACAGGTTCCTGTGGTAAAGGTTGGAACACTGACCAGAGCTAGAGGCTAGTCCAGCTCCACCCTCTCAGAGCTACAGGATAAATCTGTGATCCTACTCTATACCTGGCTCCTTAGCAAACTGACAAGATCAGATTAAATCACATAATGGGGAACTTACTGCCATCCCCTGAAAAACCTGGAAAAGTTATTCCTTTATTAGATGGTTTGATTAGGAATGGCTCCCATAGACTCCTGGGTACACAGTGTGTGGCACTATTAGGAGGTGTGACCTTGTTAGAGGAAATGTGTCACTCTGGAGGCAAACTTTGAAATCTCATTTGCTCAAGCTAGGCCTAGTGTGGTAGACTCTCCTTCATGCCTTCATAACAAGATGTAGAACTGTCAGCTACTTCTCCAGCCCTAGGTCTGCCTGCATGCTGCCTCTATTTCCTGCCATGATGAGAACGGAATAAACCTCTGAACTGTAAGCTAGCCCCAATTA
The DNA here is from genome assembly GCF_008632895.1 of Mastomys coucha. NCBI lineage: Eukaryota > Metazoa > Chordata > Mammalia > Rodentia > Muridae > Mastomys > Mastomys coucha. The sequence continues at coordinate 24,795,410 of NW_022196896.1, read as the reverse complement.
AATATTTTCCTTTATAAGAGTTGTCAAGGTCATAATGTCTCTTCACAGCAATAAAACCTTAACTTAAACAAATTAGTGCCAGGGAGTGGGGTATTGCCATGATAGGCCTGACCATGTTTTTGTTTGGAGGAATGTGGACTTTGTGACTTTGGATTAGAAAAGCAGCTTAGCCCTTTAAGTTGGTCCTAATGAGCCATTCTAGTAGAAAGATGGAAGACAATGATGCTGATGGTGACTTGAACTGTGGGTTCCCCTCAGCTCAAGGTGTTTCAGAGAAGAATGTCAGTAGGTGGCCTAGAGATATCTTGTGATATCTTGGCAAAGAATGTGGCTAGTTTTTTGCTCTTGTCTGAAAAGTACGCCTGAGGCTACACTGAAGAGTTTTGGATTCATTGTATTGGCAGAGGAAGATTCAAAACAGCCTAGTTTTGACTCTGTCTTGTGGTTATTAGTGTTCACTGTTATGAATATCTATAATAAAAATGAGCAAACTGATCAAGGAAAAAGTACAAAATGTATAATTTGAACAGAAAAGGGGTACCAGGAAATGGAATGGAGCTAAGTCCTGTGTCCAAGGAGATTAAAAAAAAAAGATATTAAATGGGATAAAGGAAATGGTGAGCTCTGGGAAGACTCCATTTACCTAAGCCCCCAATCTGTGAAAAAGAATTAAAGAAATCTTAGGGCTAGTATGTGGAGGTGCACACCTTTAATTCCAGTACTTGGAAGGCAGAGGCTAGCACATATCTGAGTTTGAGGACAACTTGGTCTACAGAGCAAGTTCCAGGACATCTAAGCTTAGACAGTGAAGGAAATGATCAAAAACAGAAAGCTAGTGAGTGTGGGGGTGGGTAAGTGGAGGGCAGAGGTATGTTCCAGCCCCATCAATCAGCAGAACTTGGCAGCTTTGGCTACATGGTTCTGGCTTTAAAGTCAAGGATAGGAGAAAGAGGTCATGGATTAAAGTCAAGGATAGGAGAAAGAGGTTATGGAATCTTCCTCCATGACTAAGGAAAGATGCTGAGGTCAGGCAAGTGTCAAAGGTGTCCCTGCATGGAGGCCCAGAGAGGCCATTGTGTGAAGCTGTGAAGACAAAGTCTATATTGCCTTGGAGACCCCACAATGTTGGAGATGCCAGAGTCATGGGACACCTGCGAAGGAAAGCTACTAACCGGGAATGGAAATAACCCAAGAGAGAGAAGTGTGCTGCAGTCAACAAAGCTGAAAGGAGTTGGAGATCTGAAGAGCATTTTGACGTCAGACATGGAGGCGCAGGGTTTGGAGATTGCCCAGCATGTTTTCAGTCTTGCTTTGGTCCAGTGTTTCCTCACTGAGCCCCGCCTTTCTCTCTTTTGGAATGGTAACGAATGTTCTGTGCCATCATATCCTGGAAGTATAAGATCTGCTTTTCTATTTTGATTTTATAAGCGATTACAGTTAAGAGATTGTCATAAGTCTCCAAAGAGACTTTGGATGTTTTTAGACTATGGGGATTTTTAAAGTTTGACTTAATGCACTTCTGCATTACAATATAGCTACATCCTTTTGGGTCCAGGGAGTGGAATGTTGTGGCTTGAATAGGAATGAACTTCATAGACTCATGCATTTGAGTGTATGGCCATGGCATTATTAGGAGGTATGGCCTGTCAGAGGAGTGTGGCCTTCTTGGAAGAAGTGTGTCACTCTGGAGGCAGAATTTGAGGTCTCATGTGCTCACTAGACCTAATGTGGCAGTCTCTCCCTGATGCCTGCAGATCAAGATGTAGAACTCTCAGCTCCTTCTCCAGCACTTTGTCTGCCTATACACTTGCCATGTTTCCCACCATGATGATAATGGACTAAACCTCTGAACCATAAATGGGTCCCAATTAAATATTTTCCTTTATAAGGGTTGCTAAGGTCATGGAGTCTCTTTACAGAAATAAAGCCCAAATTAAGACAGGGGGATTTCTTTCCAGGTTCTCCCTCCTTCTTCTTTCTCCTTCAGCCTCACCTCATCCTCATCACGTCTATGATGACCAATACTCTTACTCTTTCACTTAGAGTGATTTCTCCTAATGAAGATCCTGTCTATGTTTTTGAAGGGAAGCCATTCTCTCCCCTTTCAAGGCTGTCATGCTGTGTTTGGGATATATTCAAATGAATTCTCATTCATCCTTTATTTCCCTCTGCTTTCCTACTTTAAGGCTTGATCATGCCCACCCCACTATGGTCATAAAGCTTGCTTTCTCTTAATAAAACTCATCCTAAAGAGTAATTACGTTAGCTTCCTTCTCTGCAAACCTGCTCTTGCATATAATTTTAAACTACCCAACTGAATTGTCTTGTCATCCTCCTGATAAACCAATAGACCATGAATGAGAACATGTCTTTGTATAACATCAGAGTTGGTCTGTGTTGACTCTTCACATGCCAGTATCACAGGCTTGATCACTGCAGCTTTAATGCAGCATGCTTTAAAATCAACAGTGAATGCCTCAGATCTCTTCCCCCCACCAAGATTAATATTTTGTTCTCATTTGGAAAGTCTTTAGACATTTCTTCAAGTGTGATTTTTCTGCTTTTTTGACTCACCTAATTCTGTATTGTAGTCACAAATCTGCTGGTATATTTAATGGCGTGCATTGCACATTCCCCGAGAATCGGTTTTCACCTTTGTTTTCTTTAGCAAGAGCTAATTGACCTGCCTTCATGTTTGCAGACACTCCTTTAATTTTAAACCTACTATTGGTGAGGCCCTTTAGTGAGATTTTCATTTTGGCCATTACACTTTGCAACTCCAGATACTACTTTACAAACATACATACACACATATATGTGTGAGTGTAAATGTGTAAAAATTTGTTTCTATTGATAGTCCTGTTTGCCCTTGCAATACTTTCCATTATTATTGTTGTTGCTGTTGTTGTGGTGGTGGTTTTTGTTTGTTTGTTTGTTTTGTTTTGTTTTGTTTTTTTTGAGACAGGGTTTCTCTGTGTAGCCCTGACTTGATAATTCCTGTCCTGAAACTTACTCTGTAAACCAGGCCGGCCATGAACTCAGAGATTTGCCTGCCTCTGCCTCCTGAATGCTGGGATTAAAGGCGTGTGCCACCGGCACCCTGCTTTTCTTTTTAAAGCATGCTTTCTTGCTGGGCACAGTAATGCATGCCTATAATTCCAAGCATTTGGGCCAAGGCAAGATTATTGTGATTAAGGCCACCATGGTCTACATAATGAATGCCAGGCTGGTTAAATCTGCAAAGCAAACCTTACCTTGAAAAAAAAATAGTATGGTTTCTTTCAATTCTTTGAACATATTTATGAATATATTATGAACATATTGGATCTTTGCTAAGTCTAATATTTAGGTTTTTCACAGGCAGTAACTGTTATATACCTCTAAAACATGTACATGGGCCACACTTTCTTGTTTCTTTTTTGCTTTTTTTATGGAAAATTAAACTAATATACTGTAGTGATGTTACATAATGGTTCCTTCCAGCCCATATCTGGGGTTGCTTGTTGTTTCCTTGTTTATTCAGACTTGGCTAGACTATCTCAGGAAAGTCTTTGTCTCAGTGTTAAGTTTTAAAGTTACCCTTCAGAGGACCTTCTCAGTCACACCAAATCCTGTCTCTTCCACCACAGCATTGGGGTGGGGAGAGAAAGGGAACAAGTCACATCTTAAGTACCACACTCTCACTACTCAAGGTTTGATATTCTTGACTATTTATTTATTTGTTTGCTGTATATCTTCTATGTCCTCTTCAGTCTCTGGAGTTTCAAGCAGTTTTCTCTTTTAAAATAATTTTTCCTGTTAATGATCATTCACTAGGGAACAGGTTGAAGACATTTCTTTACCACCATTCCAGAACTGAATCTCTGGAATTTGTATTTGGTGTTTTAGCATAGAGAAAAGCACAGTCCAAGCCAGTTGGCAGCCAGAGAAAAGAAATAACTTGGAAACAAAAATAACCCATGGTCATGGTTACTTACCTCCAAAGGATTTTGTGGTCCAGCGCACTCTGGAGTTCTACCACTTCTTGGCTGAACCAGCAATGGCAAAGCTGTGAGCAGTGATGGGTGACAACTGAGTGCCATTGTAACAAGAAACATCAGGGCCAGCTTGTTCTGACCAGAGAGAGATGGCAGAAGCATGTTGGGGTGGTAACCAAAGACAAAAACGTGGACTCCAGAAGGAAAGTACAACTATGTTCAGCAGGGCAGTGACCAGAGACAGGAAATGAAGGAGGCCAGTGGGGTGGTGTGGTGAGCAGACAAGTAGTGGGCTCCAGAGAGAAGGCTAAAAGGAGGTGGGGTAGGGGGGTCTCCCTAGGTTTACAAGTGGAGGAGTGGGAGGTGGACTGGGAATGTCTTGGGCTAGCATTTTGTGAAATATTTACCTGCCTACTGTAAGACTCTGTAAAGCAGTAGTATCAAATAGCCATATTCTAAGAAGAATATGAAGAACCTAATAAGAAGCCATATTCCCCTACAAGAAGACGGAAAGTCTGTCACTAAATTAAAGGTGAAAATAAAGAGCATGAAAAACAGTCAAACTCTAGCCAGTTGCTTTTTGTTGTACTTTACTTATTATGTATGTATTGGTTCAGTTACATTTTTATTGATTGATTTATTGATTTATTGATTGGTTTCTCCAGACATGGTTTCTCTGTGTAGCCTTGGCTGTTCCAGAACCAGCTCTGTAGACTAGTCTGGCCTTGAACTCACAGAGATCTATTTGCCTCTGCCTTCTCAGTGCTTGGATTAAAGGCATGCATCACCACCACCCAGCACTATTTTCTAAATATGGAAGTTGATTCTGTAAAAGAAACCTAACAACCAAATGTTAGCTTAGGTTAATTATTTTTAAAAGTAGAAAAAATTAAGATATTGTTTGAACCTATTTGTGTCTATTTAAATGCTGTTATACTGATGGATGGTAAGCATGTCACAGTTGTACAAGCACAGTACAACTGCTTATTAAAGGAAGCCTTACTGCCTCACCGTTCCGTGATGCCAGCTGTTAGCCACTTTCCATTTATCAGGAAGAAGGACACTGTCATAAACTACCTTACCCAGAAAAGCTCTTCTAGATTTGTCTTAAGTCGACTCTTCCCAGACATGATTTTACTTCTTGTCTCAGATTCCTTATTTGAAAATGAATATACAAATGCTTTTCTCTGTAGGCTTTTGGTGAACATTGCCTGGAATAACTCACACTGTGTGGCTGCCAACTGTAGCATGCTCTGGCGGGTGCTTTGCTATTTGTTTTCCCAGATCCTCTGTTGTGTTGTTTGCTTTTCTTTGATTTTCCTTTCCTAAAAAGACTGATTTGTGGATGAGTGTTTGCCTGCATGTATGTATGTATGCATGTATGTATGTATGTATGTATGTACGTATGTATGCATGTATATATGTATGTATGTGTACACATGTCTGGTATCTACAGAGATCAGCAGGTGTCGGACTGCCTGGAACTGGAATTGCATACGGTTGTGGGAGCTAGGAAAGAGCCTAAGGCTTCTGCAAGAGTGACAATTACTCTTACCCGCGGAGTCAATTCTCCAGCCCCATTTGCTGTGTTTTTCTGATTTTCTACAATGAGCACTTACTATGTGATAAATTCAAATTTATTTTTAAGTAGCCCCAGAATAATCAGACACATTCCACATGGAAATCATATATCCGAATTTGCATCTCACTAATAATTTTTTTTAAAAAAATGGACATGGTGGCATATATCTATAACACCAGAACTTGAGGAGCTCAATCAGGAGGAATGGTGTGAGTGTGAAGTCAGCCCATGCTACAGTGTGTCTCGGGCCAGTCTGAGTCAAACAGTGAGAACCTGCCTCAAAAAAAGAAGAAAGATAAAGAACAAGGAGGGAGTAGAAATGGAAAGAAAAAAGGAAGGCAAGACAGACATAGACTTATGCCTTTTGCCATAAAAATCTCAGTGTAAAACAATGTTTACAATGTAAGCTTGTCATTATTTGCTTGTCTTGTGAAAAACTGAACTACACACTTGATACCAAAAGTATAAAAAATCAAATGATTCCTAAGTTACACTTAATACAGGGTAAGTGAAAACATCCTGACCTAGAAGAAAGTTAAGAAGACTAAGAACCGTTCATTCCAGGGAGGGGACCTGGCGTTTAAGTGCACAGCACTTCTTGTCTTCTGCATATCATCTGCTGACTACAGCATGTTGAATCAGCATCCTCAGCCTTATTCCGTGTACCACAGATAGCCATGACTGAACGTGGTAGACAGCCATTAATTGAATTGTTTTTTTTTTTTTTCTATTGTGGAAAACTTCCTTTTAGTAATCTTTGAAATCAGATCAATTTCCATTTTACTGAGATATAAATCATCCTAGGTGACTTTCTAGTTTTAGATAGAATCTTCCTAACACTGATTTTTAACTTGCCTTTCATAAAAAAATAAGGGGAAAAGGGAATGAATTAACTGATCATACATGGATGAACAAACAAATGAGTGCAGGGGCAGCAATGACAGGTAATCTAGGAAATAGAGAAGGGACAATGGGGAAGTACATGCAGGTGCAGTACATACTGCAGTGTTCTCTGCTTTTCCTTATTGCCAAGGAGATGGCATGGACTGCAGTAACCAGGCCAACAGATGATGCTCTTACATTCACCTTTCTTGCCCCATTTACAAGGACAAAACTTGCAATGGAAAGCATCAAGGAAGAATTAAGGGTCTCTGAATGTTAAGGAACCCAAGAAAAAGAAGAAAAGGTTGACCTGCAGGAAGAGACTGGTGTGAGGGTACTAGTGTCTCCCAGTTATTTCTGTACATGGTGTATGTATATGCAGAAATAACTGAAAAACACCTTACACAGCACGACAACCCTCACGTGATTTTAAAAGGGTTCAGATATCACAATTCAACAGAGTAATTCATGAGAAAAGGTGTCTGTCACTTATAGTTGTCACAAGATACCATCTTATACTCCTCCAAATTCTAAGATAAAAGCCACTTATACCGGCATGTAGTATAGCACAATGGGAACCCTAAAATTCCTTACATAAACTTGGGAGACCGTTTTATAGTTCCTTTAAAATTCAATAAGCTTCTAACTCATGGCTCTATTCTTTCTTGAGCAGGTAGCAAGAGATGAAAGATTACATCCATTACAAGACTTAACTAGAATATTTATAGGACCCTTATTCATAAGAGCCAATGACTGGAAATAACTGAAACATTTCACCAAGGTGGGTGAATAAACAAGTTGTAGTACAGTCTAACAATGAGCTGTTATACAACAATAAAAACAGATCAAATAACTAATATACATATGTAAATCTAAAATGTATACTGATGTGTAAGTCCACATCCTACTTTCCATGGTACAGACATCAGCATGCAGTTATGGGCAGAGAATACTGATATGTTGGTGTGTCCCCATATGTCATGTATTTACTAACCATACTGCTAACTTCTGTTTCTCTAAAAATAACTTTGAAAAATATTAAATAGGTCCTCTTATTTGTAAATGCTAGATGCTAAGGTTTAAATAAGCCTCAGAGTCTCATGGGTTAACAATGACAGGCTAGGGAAAATGGACAACTGTGAAGGTGCTTTGCTGACCTCGCACTAGACCATCCCTGCTCCTGCCTGGGTAAAGTTCTCTTTCACTGACAACCCTGAGAAGCTGGAGCTATCCCCATTTTAAAACAAGAAAAAAAAGAGAAATAAAAAGACTTCTGGGTAAGATAACAGATTAGAACTGTCTCTGTTTGACTTGGTAAAGGAAAAGCCAGAATAAGAAAAAACTGTTCTAGAGAGAAAGAGAAGAGCAATGAGGCACAGTGTAGGGAAAGAGGAACATTATACATTACTGGCAGGAGTATAAACTTTGCAGCCATTATGAAAATCAGTGTGAAGGGTCTGGAAAAACATATTATCAACCTCTACTGCTTCTGGACATATGTACTAGGAGGAATGAGTCAGCATGCCTCATGGATATTATCCCAGCCAGATTTCCTGCCGTGCTATTTACAAAGCCAGGAAATGGAACCATTCTAGATACATTAGAACCAATATGGAACATTTAAAAACAATGGAATTTATTCATCAATAAAGCAAAATTAACTAGGTATGGTGATGCATGCCTATAATCCCAACAGTTAGAGGACCAGTAATTGATAATCATCCTTAAGTATATAACAAGGCTGAGGCCAGCTTGAGCAATGTGAGAACATGTCTCACCAAGAAAAATGAAATCATCATATTTGCAAGAACTGGAAATCTTTTTGTTAACAAAATAAGCCAAACTAAGACAAATATGGCATGTTTCTCTCATGCTCAGAATCCAGACTTAAATGTGTATACATGTTGTGAGAGTAGAAAGAGAATCATGATGGGGAGGAAGACATATTAAGGGAAGTAGGAGAGAGAAATAGAGGGCAGTGGAATATGACAGCAAGAGGGACAAAGGGGACAGAGGACAATGGGTGAGGGCAGATTAGAACAAAATATATACATATATATACACATATATACATGTATATAATTATATAATGAAACCCTTGAAGGCTAACTTTAAAATTAATTTTAAAAAGCCCCAGAGAAGACCATACCAATTGTTTGCCTAGTGCTAAAAAGTCCACCCTGAAAACATACCTACAAACATACAGACTGAAAAATTTGTATTTAGGAGTACATATTTTATATACATATATGCTGCAATAACTATTAGTAAAAAAAAGGGGGGGTCATGAATTTGAAGGAGTGTGAGAAGGGGTATATAGTAGGGCTTGGAGAGAGGAAAGGAAAGGAAGAACTATTATAATCTCAAAAATAAAAAATAAATAGGCGAAACCATCAATCTAGACATAATTCTTCAGTAAAAATACGCTAAGGAAAACATAAAACTAACATGTGTGTGTGTGTATATGTGCCTGAGTATATATATATATGTATATATATATATATATATGCATATATATATTTCCTATTCTGTATGCTCTAGAAGTCTTTTCACAAACGTATAGATAGATCTACATGTATTTATTTTTAACGCATGTGATAATTAAATGTAGGGTCTAAAGGCTAGGCAGATAGCTTGGTGATGGCACACTTGTCTAGTATGTGCTTGTATGAGGCCTTTGTGCATATGCTTCCTTCTTCCAGGGATGATATTTCTGCGTCCTTTCTGCTTGACAAACCTCTTTTCATCTTTAAAATCTCTGCTCAAGCATCAAATCTAATGAAATTACTTTTCAAGGCCTTCTTTGATCCTGCAGCATACCAGAAAAAAGGGTTTTCTAGATTATGGCTAGAACTTGTACTTGTTTCAATTTCAATAATTACAGAAAAGTAATTATTCTTTCACACAATTTTCCTCCCAAGTACATTAAGTTCCCTGAAGGTAGATCTTCTATCTTCATCGCCTTTATCCTTAACTGCTACCCTTAGTGCGAGGACTATAGATTGTCTATATTCATTTCACAAAATGAAATGGAGAACTGGGAGCTGAATATTTGGACACTACAACACATTATTGGGTGACAAACATCTCTGGTTACAACCTATACAGCCATCATTTGGTGTATATTCTCAGGCACACTCCACCTATTTGTGGGTGGCACCATTGCCTATGCACTGCACTAACTGCTGGCCTACCTCAGTTCTTGCTTCTTCCTATGTGGATTTTTGCACTTGCTTCCCAAAAACTCACTTAGCAGCCATTCCTTGGAGTACCTTCTTGATAGTGAGGGAATCATTCTTGATGCAGGGAAAGGTTTGGCCATTTGGTGATAAAATATGTAGGCTTTGAAATATAGATGTTTGTTTGGTGTGTGATGCTCAAGGAATTACCTAGCCTTATGTGCATATAGGCAATATAGTACCTAGGTTCATCTTAAAGATGAACAGTTTAGGTCTTGGCACAAAATCAACTTTGCTCTAAATGGTTCAAATGGGTTACTTACAAAGGTTTGAGTAATATTAGGGGGTGGGGAGTGGAGGGAAATGTTGGTGGGGCACCCAGAAACTAACAGGACTATGGGATTCTATGCCACCCCTCAGCGTGAGAGGACAAAAGGAAGAGTGTTACGTGACTCCAGTGAGTCCTGGAATCCTAGAAGGGGATATAGCTAAGGCTGGGGCTGCAGCTCCCAGCTGGAAGGGAAAGAGGAAGAACTAGCCCCTCATCATCCCACGCTGACTAGCTGCTGGTGTTACCCACTGATTGACCCAAAATGGCACTAGGACACAAGTGCAACCAGGGAGTATCCTGCAGAGTTGGATCCAGGAAAACAGAGCAGGCAGAGACAATGAGAGGGGGCTATGATGCCACAGACTAGCAGGCTCCAGGATTAAATAAAAACACGTAATGGGCACTCCTCTCAGACCCACCACATAGCAAGTGCTCAGGAAACAGCTGTGGGCTCTGCTATGACAACTGCCAGGCCAAGGCAGGCACTTCCTAGTTCTATGATATCATCTGAGCACCCTGGATCAGCAGACACCTAGACATGATGCAGACAGCATGGCCTGCATTCTCTGGTCTGCTTAGTCTCACAGCTGTTTCTCTTCGCATCAAGGCCTTAATTACCCTGTCTCTGCTCTTCTCAAGCTAAATTAGGCTGCCTAACCTATCCCTATGTTTGCTGGGAGAAAAATAATTTCTGAGCAAAGTTCTTTTGGGAAAACTGTCCATCTGGGCAGCCACTCACTTTCCATATGGCCAGCTTCAGACACTTTGCTTTTTCCTTCTTATCCAACAGACCAAGGCAAAATGGCCACACTAACAACGGTTTTAACTGTTGCTGGTGTAGCATAAAACATAGAAGCCTCTTACCAGGGCTTAAAAATGTGTTTTAAAATCCTTTTTCTTGGACCAAGCACTCAGGAGGCAGAGACAGTTTGATCTCTATGAGTTCCAGGCCAGCCAGGACTCTGTTACAGAGAAACTCTGTCTCTAAAATCCAAAACCAACCAACCAACCAGACAGAATCAATCCTTTTCCTCCTCACTGTTGGGCATGCTGCTGCTGTCTTTCTTCTGCTTGGTAGTCATTGCTGTCTCAAACCCAAGGTATCGGACGATCTGCCGTGATTACGGCTAAGCTGATTACAGCAGCTAGTCACTTCAATATTCTCTTCCTCTTCTCACTTTCTCTTTAAATCCCCTGTCATATTTCCTATTTTTCAGTACCCTTGCCACAAGGCTGGGCTCTCCAACACTGCCAGCAAATCAAACTGTTCTTGTTCTTCAGGAAGATAATTTGATTAATCACTGCAAATAAGTTAAAATCTCTGGCTATTTGAGTCACTGGCGTCTGATTTATTGAGTGCCTAGGGTTTGAGGTTTCTGAGGAATGAATATATGCACTAACTTCCCAGCATGGTAGTGGATTAGATGGCATTTGGTGGAATATAAGAGCTACAGATAAAGTCAGTGACATGGGTAAGGCTTAGAAGAGAAAGATGAAGCATTACCCTTTAGGTAGTTGTATGAACTTTAACTAAGTGAGAGCTAGGTGGCAGATGCTTCCAAAAAGTAGCAGTGGGTGTTTTCTTTTTTTTTGGGGGGGGTCCACCCTAACATCTCTGAAAAGGTACACAGAGGGGGCCTGTGGTCTAGGACTCGGTGAAGACCTGTGGTGATGCTCTACTGGAGAGTGGGTGTGTGAAAAGATGTTTTGGACTCAACTGACTCATTTATATAGATCCTTTAGTTCTCTCCCCAGTTTAGGAAGCACTCTCCCTAGGAATGGGAAAAAGGGGGGGGGGGCTACAAAAGGATTAATTTGTACACTTCATGGTTTTTTTTTTCTTTTAAACAGCTTTTTGCAGTAATCAAGTCTTTTAGTTTACGTTTTAGAAATCTTGGCTGTTAACTGCAAAATGAAATTACTGTTACGAGAGTAAACTAATTCTCTTGGATTTGACTGCAGTGTCTTCTAATGGAGGAAAGCAAGAAATATTCTTGATGTTCACAGGCTTATTGGTTGTACAATTTCTAATATAAAATGAATGAATTTTATTCAAGGTTGTGCTAACTCAGATAACTTATAGATACTGCCCTGGAAGAACTGAAACTTTCTAGGAACAAAGTTCAAAAATTATTGCAGTATGTTATGAACCTATATATTGGCTAAATAATTCCACATCAATCATGTGGCTATAAATGTGTGCACTGGATGTTCATGAATGGCTAATACATAGACTATTACATGAACATCATTCCTGATATATCTATCATTTTGAAGATTTGTAATGTGTTTGGAAAACAATGCTATGTATTGTTGAAATTTCACCCAAGGTAAATATATTAAGAACTGGACAAGTAGAGTTTAGTGGGATTAAGTTTGGCTTTCAAAGTAAATTAATTCTGTCCACAAAGGAGATGACCTTCATACTACAGTGAGTCAGTTCCAATGTCATTATTCTCAGTCACTTTGCTCTTCCAGGAAGTGGTTATGGCCTATCAATTTAACAAGATTCAACTTGCAAATCTGAAAAATTCCAGACTATCAAATCTTACTTATGAAAAAAGATCGTAAGTATTCAACTTACAAAATACAACTATGACTTCCTTTCTATACTCAAGTACAAAGCCAACAATAAACCAAATTCAGAAATGTGTTTGCTTAGTAAACAGGGAATGTCCATTCAAGCAGCGTTTAATTGTGCTTACTAAAACAGAACTGGGCCCAGTGGTACAGGCCTGTTAATTCTAGCTACTTGGAAGGCTAGGGCAGATTTGGAAGTTCAAGAGCTGCCTAGACAGCTTAGGAAATGTCAAAAATCAAACTATTATGTATGTATATGCAAAATAGCAAAATAAGCACTAATTAAAAAAAGCAAAAGGAGGGCTAGGGTATGGCTCAGTGACAGAGCACCTGCCTAACATATCCAATGGCCTACATTCAGTCCCCAGTACTGCAATAAATGCAGAAAATACCAAAGTTAGTCACCCAATACTTGCTGTGATAGTTAGCACTTCACTATTTTTCTTCCTTCATTCCTAGCAACAATAATTGGTATAACTTTTCTTGTTTTCTTAGGACAGTCATTTTAATGAGCTAATGAACATAAATTTACCAGTGGAAGAAATGTAGAAAGGCCTATAGCCAAAGATTCTCCAAAGTTTTCACCATGAAAAATTTGCATCTTTTATTTTCAGGGTTAAGGCATTGAAACAGACTCTTCCCCATTAAGGTTATTGCAATCTATAAAACTCACCTGTATTTGCATTTGTAAGGGTGAAGCTTCACCTTAACCAAGTAGTATTCCTAAGAAACCATCTATCTAAAAACCAGCTTAAAAGGAGACTTGATGTGGACTAAACATGTTAACCGAGAACGGACGAAGTTCAAAAATTACTTCAATGATTATGTGGTCTATCCATACAATGGGATGGCTACTCATCAAATAAGGAACCGCCCATGAAAACATTCAACATAAAAAATTTTTCTTAAAAAGCAACATAAAAGAGTAAGTATGTTTTAAAAAAAAGTATCACTGCTCTGCTTATGCGTGGAAGGATTAACTAGAAGGGAACATGAAGTCACTCTCTGGTACACTGTGAAAGGTATCCTTTCATGGATATTGACAGCCAGATTTCACATTACAGATGTAAAGCCTTTTGATTTTATTGAATATAAATTATAACTTGACTTAAATAATTAAAATGCTATTAATTTATTGGCTCCTAAACACAACCTCCCATAAAAGGCATACAGAGAACGATGCTACTATTTTTAAAAACCCACACAGGCGTCTCAGAAAGCAGGTAGAAAGCTTTAATTCACTGTGGGCATTTCTCTAACTATAGACAGCATTCAAACCAAGTATTGTACCACTGTTCCTTTTTAACTAGCTCAGGACATGTTACATGTAACATGAAGCACTGACTAAATATAAATACAGAAATTGAATACATGTAAGAAAGTTTAAATAAAACAAGACTAAATTTCATGAAAATTTATATAAGCTGACTTTACTTCTAAACATTGTGTCACAATTATGACAAGTCACAATATAATCACAACTGCTTTTAAATAACAGTACCTAAAAACTTTTGAATATCATTATTTTCATTTTTTTCCACATTGTATTTTCATTTCTATACATGTGGGGTGGTTTTCAAACTGTAGATAAAACTTCTTGGGTAATAAGGATTACTGTCTTTTCACAAATATAGGAAGATATATATGTATCTGTATTACACTGAGGTGAGACATTAAGTCAGCACATAACACAGAACTCTCCTATGGTGGTATTCAAAAGTGATTTCAAACAGTACTAAAAATGGGGTTTCATACTGTAGTGTCTCTGAAGACATTTAGAAGTAAGTGGTATTTTAAAAGTTGACTTCAAAAAACAAAACCAGCCGGGCAGTGGTGGCGCATGCCTTTAATCCCAGCATTTGGGAGGCAGAGGCAGGTGGATTTCTGAGTTCAAGGCCAGCCTGGTCTACAGAGTGAGTTCCAGGACAGCCAAGGCTATACAGAGAAACCCTGTCTCGAAAAAACAAAACAAAACAAAACAAACAAACAAAAAACAAAACCAAAAAGTACTTAAGGAAACAAATTCTATCCTGTTCTGAGCTGCAATCGTCCTGAGTCTACTTTCATTTGGACCTAATTTTGCAGCCAATACTTTGTGTGTGTGTGTGTGTGTGTGCGTGTGTGGTCTTGAACACACAGTTCAGATCCTACAGAATTCTGAAAGGACTCCTATATCGTCGACTAATTATACAACAGAAACTACTCATGTTTTGTATAAAAATCTATGTGAATTTTAAACAAAGTCATAGCTTTTTCTTAAGTGAATAACTGATGAAAATATATGCACAGCTATACACAGATCAGCATTAAATGTAGAAACAAAAGTATCATTGATTCATATCAAATAAACTCCTAAAAAGCCTACTTGGATATACTTATTTTCATTTACTTTAAGACAGTATTAGAAAGGACTGCATATAATTATGGACACAGCTGCAAATACTTGATGCTACTAAGTGTTCTATATCAGGCATGCACAGGTTACGATTTAAAGTTTCTCATGTATATATCTTAACACATATTATAAGCTACAGTATGTTTAAAGCAGTTAATAATATAAATCCAATTGTTTTAATTGGCCTATATGGGGACAAACAAAAAATTTCCTCAAACTGTCATAATACAATATTAAAATCTTACTACTCAAATTGATACTTAAACTTATTATGTTATTTTTAAAACTCCAAAATTCATAAAAGTTCTTATCACAAATAAATGAGTACAATTTCTCAGCAGCAGCTTGCTTGCTCACCACACATACAGCTTGTCAAGATTTCAAGAACTAAAGAACAGTGACATGCTGACAACTATAGATGATAAGAATTAAACATAGCACTCTCTCTTCATTCTGTGTATATCTTTATTTCAAACTAAATAATGCTTTTCATGAATACAAGCCAGAAAAACACATTTT
>NW_022196896.1:24778990-24779690 GCF_008632895.1 Mastomys coucha | reverse complement strand
AAAAAAAAGTGCAGTAAATAAATATTCTCGTGTACATTAGAAGCTTTATAATGGAAGATTCTGCAGATGGGCATGGTAATGGGTTTTTTGTCTTTACTAATAATCCCAGGAAGATCCTTGCTTTTGACCTATTCAAGATCATATCTGCCTATCTTCATACTCTTAAATTGGGGAGCCACTGTCACAAGACACCTGGGTAAGGAAACAAGCTGCCTCAAGTGCAGGTACCATGAGGTCCAACAGGACAAAACAGATACTCATGAAGCTATTATCTGCTGCACAGTCAATATGAATACTGGGCTAGCTAGAGTTATCAAACATGAAGTATTTAGAATGACCCACTGAAAAATGTACTGTATTAGTTTCTTTCAAACATCGATCTGCCCTACAAACTGAAGAACTGCCAGGGTAATTTCACTTACTGTTCCTGGTTTTGATATGCCCCTACAACATGAGAATTGAACTGAACTACAATGATTGTAATGTCATCTCTGTACATCCGAGCAAGTTCTTCAGGAAGACTAAGCATTTTAGAGAGTCGTTCATGATCAACAGCTCCAAATTCATTATTGCCTACAGCATGGCGAATGAGATGGGTTGCTGCATTCTGATCCTCAAAGACTGATGACATCTTTGCTCTCCTTTCTGTTAAAAGGCCATGCATCTGTCCCAGAGTCACCTTGTAGCCACCAACAGCTAT
>NW_022196896.1:24778206-24778980 GCF_008632895.1 Mastomys coucha | reverse complement strand
TGATGCATACCAGTTAAGTACTCGCCCACAATCCTAACCACATCCTGTCTATGCATAGTCTCCCACAACCCATCAGTTGCTAACACTAGGAATTTATCCTGTGGCCTTAATCGGTGATAAGTTACCTCTGGCTCAGCAGTGAGATAAGGAGGTGTGTGATAGTTAGGAGGGATAAACTTGGTGTATTCATTGTCATTCAACTGGTCTGGGCCAGACTCTATCACTCTCTTTTGAAGGTCAATGCTCCATTTGAACTTTACATCTCCAAAAGCTCTAAAGGGCATCAGCAAGCCAAGCAGCCGGTCCTGCTTTACCACGCTCTTGGCCTCATTTTTTGGGTGTTCCAGTTTCAGACTCTCTAGTTCTCTTTCATTCTGAGCATTGTGGTCATTAGAGAGAGTGACTGCTGACCAAGAGCCATCTTCTTCTTGCACACCTAGCATGGCTCTACTATCACCTGTGTTAGCCACATGGAGGTCAACACCATCTACATGGGCCACAAAAGCAGTAGCCCCAGAAAATGCTACCCGAAGCACCAGGTAATTTAGAAATGAATTAGGATCACCGACTTGAGCCTCCAATGAAATGTCATTATCAAGTCTCTTGAAAGCATTAATTAAAGCCTCCTTAACATCAATATCAGCTGATTCTCCAGTATTGAGGTCTATGAGCTCTTGCCAGTAAGTCCTCAAGCTGTTGAAATACAATTTGGACGCCTCCTTACTGAAATAATCATTGGGGTGCTTGTGCCACTGAAGGATAGGTAGCAGTGCC
>NW_022196896.1:24777629-24778196 GCF_008632895.1 Mastomys coucha | reverse complement strand
CCACTGCATTTTCAATCTCTAGCAAAGTCTCATGGGGTAGCAAGGAAACAGCAATATAATAGAAGAGTCTTTCACTGACTGCCTGGGAACATGCACAGCCTGCATGACCATCAAAAACCCCCAAAAGCATCCCTCTGGTCTGCAGGCAGGTGGCCGCACTTCTCCGGTCCTCTATGGGTGCATTTGCAGGCAGCTGATTGCTGTCAAATCCAAGAATGGAACTGACATTTTTGCCATCAAATTCTGGTACTTTGAAGCTGTATTCATTAGCTTTAAGGATGCTGTTGACTTGTGGAGGTGTGAGGTAAAATTTCTGCGGTGTAGAAACATATCTTCTTCCTTGAGTAGACTGCCAGCAGTTCTCCCTTGGCCTACAAAAGGTAGCATTTGCTGGATGGGGTGTGTATCTCAGACGATTCTGAGGAATGTACGGTGGTGAGCAGCAGAGATGTTTGTGGTGGCAGTAGCATGCAGTGCCATAGATTCTGCTCAGTTCACAGTTACGGACGAGAGGAAAGAACAGTTGAGTGGGTGCTGGCATGGCATCAGAGAACAGTGGTAGACTGG
>NW_022196896.1:24764176-24777618 GCF_008632895.1 Mastomys coucha | reverse complement strand
TTACGGACGAGAGGAAAGAACAGTTGAGTGGGTGCTGGCATGGCATCAGAGAACAGTGGTAGACTGGATGTTCTGACTGGGATTCCTAGAGAGCAAATTAAGACAGACACATACACAAAGAAAAGTTACACTCTGCATTATCTCACAAGCTTTGCTTTATAGAAAATATTTTCTAAGACAATTTACATAAAATCCCTATGTGAGGTTAAATTCTACAGGGTGTTTTATGATAATTAAAATTTTCAACCATTCACGAAGCCAGGAATGAACTACAGTTACATTTCTGTTTTCTCTTTCCTTTGTATTCCTATGTGCAGTACAAACTGTTCAGCATACACATCTATCTGGCTGGAGAACACAGAGCAGGAAGTTATGTAACACCGTACCGCAGCAGTCTACCTGCCCAATCACCATTCTCCCTCTTTATGCTTTTGTAAAGGGGCCTTAGATCTCCCATTTGCACAGTTATGAAGATCTTCTCCTTGACCTGTGGTCAGTTGTTGGCTTTCGACCACACATGGTATCATCAAAAGCACTGATATAGCCTCAACAAAGGCATCTTTATATATTACTGGTAAATTATGTGAATAGACCACTGTATTAACACAAACTTTATTTTAGCTTCTATACAACATTTTCCACATAGTAAAATTGAAACAGAAATTCTACCACTTCTGAACCTCAGTGGATGGATGTTCTTGTAAAGCTTCCTTCTCTATACCACTGTGCCAGCTTACCAGCTAAAGGAGGAGAGGTCTGCTCTTCACCAAATGATCCTGGGAAACACAATTCATCTCTCTGGGACATTGCCCACCAAACTTAAGTGAATATTTGGAAGCAGACGCTCTAAGGCCTCTTTAGAATTCATGTTTTTTATGTTTGAGGTACTGAGGCTTTGAAATCAAATATAGGGTTTACTGATTCATTGCTGAATTTTGCTGCGCCATTTGTGAAAAAAAAAAATACAAGTATTCTTATAGCTATATACCTGATTTTGGAAACAAAGTGATTCCTGTTTCACATGTTAACTAATCGGCTAACGTTTCCCATGCCTAGATGTCATAAAGCAGGCTTCAGAAATATTATCTAGTAAGGATCTACTAGAGATCCCTATTCATTCCTTGGAAAATGTTTTCTCTTTTGGTTAAAAATAGGTATCTATTTGTTATAGGAAAACAACAAAGAACCATAAATTAAGCCCAAGGTCTAGATTATAATAGTATAGTATTATAAATATCCTCAAAACAGTATTTTATAATAAGCATTAATCTAGATAAGTGAACACATATCTCTATTTCAAATAATGTATACAAGGAAAAAAATCTTCAGTAACACATTTTCTCTGAATTCCTAAGATATTGTCTCATGCAATCATTTAAATTACAAGAAACAGACTTTAGAACTGTTTTAAATAAACAAAAACAGGAAAATGAAACAAATCTTATCAACTATTTTTTTTCAAATCTGAATCTACTAAGGAAAGAATTTTAAGTATCTTAGTGTTAGTTATATATTAAACAATTTTCATATACTTTTTGGTAAGTAATTTGGGTAGTAAAAAAGAGAAAATGAGGGAAGAGAGAAAATCAAACACTGAAAATTCACAGATTTGTGTATGCTTTTGCAGAGAGCACCACATACACAAGCTGGACAGGATGCCTTTTGTAAGTAATAAAGTACTGGACGACCCAAGAGAAGACTTCTTTCTAAAGACACAAGTACAAAATGGACAGGACTAGAATTTTTGGAGTTAGATTCCATAAATAAGGCTTCTGAAATGGAAAAAAAAAAATTAACAACAAAAATTTACCAGTGCTAACCACCTAAATAACAACAGTTCAATTGAATATCTGAAAGTCATCCAAAGGTTAAGGAAACATGTCTGAGCCAGGAGATATGTACAGATATGCCACATCACACTAGCTTGTGCGTATAAACCCATACCCTTTTCATGCATGTATGCACAAAAAGCTGTTTTTATCCTGCAAATATTATCATTAAAAATTAAAATATAAGTGCAATTTTAATGGAACTAAGTTTTCTTCAGACATCTTTAAGTCTGTAATACTATAAAACTTTTAAACCATTAAAAAACATCTATTCAAGGCATAACAAGCCTAGAAAACCTTACCTTTCCTTAAGTTCCTGTGCTTTGTTAGTTTTTCTGCTTTTAAAATCAATTAGAAATGAATGAAATCTGGTAACAAAAGAGCTTCCTGCAGCAGATGCTCTGAATATTTAAATTCAAACCCTACATCTTTTTTCTTCACAGCAAAAGTATTTGAGATTTAAAGAAAAATAGCAGAGTGCACATGATTTTTTTCAATTATTTTCTTTTCAGCTATTCAGATCTTAGCATATGGACTGCATTCCAATTCTTCAGCTTTTAACATGCTTTTAAAAGGCATAATCTTAGGGAAGCTAAGTTCATGAAAGCCTGCTCTGTCGTTAATAAGCATTCTACCAGGTCAGTATATAGTATCGCAATCAGGCCAGAGACAGCTGCAAGTCAATACACTAGTGAATGCTTTGACATGATGCATAATGAAGATGAAAACTCTTCATATCCTTCCAAACATCCTGTAATTTAACAAACCCCTCTGTGCTGATAAACTTGCTAAATTAACAAAATTAATTGCCTCCTGATTAGGCAATAAGAATTTCAAAGTAGTTGTTGGTTAACTTGAGCCACCTCACTTTCTTTTTATTTTATTTTTAAAGTTCATACACCATCATGGTCCACACTTGGCAACATTGTATGAAGCATCGCAGTCTTGGGCAGATTGACTGAGACTGCCAATGACTAATAAAAAGATGCGCTGTAACCAGAAACAGCCCCATCCATTGTTTCTGATGTGCTGGGCAAAGCCTGTGTCAAGATATTATTCCACTTCATCAACAAATCCATGGACCAAATCAATTAGAAAAATGCTACTGGTGCGCCTACTCTGGAGCTTCTCGGTCTTGCAAAGATTCTAACGCAACTGAAAATAAATACTACACTAGTCATTACATGTATCAGAACCTCCGTTTATGTAATCTGATTGCATTAAACACCCTGCATAAAGATTTGTAATTTTTCAGCATTTTCTGGAAACGACTAGCCATTTCACAGCTCGAGCTCAGTATCTACAAGAATGAAGAAACCATTATCCTTAAAACACAAAGCACCAAACTAGCACTTGTTTGATCAGTTTCGCACTTAAAAAAAAAAAAATCTGATCCAGAGAGCCTTTGTCTCCTTTTCCTTATCTCACCCTTTAATTCCATAGGACCTCTAGAGCCATCCATTCATACACAAATCAGTCACCGTCCTTCCCTGGGTACCCAACACAGGTAGTTTTATGAATACCTACCAATTCGTCTGGGCCCGGGACACACACACATTCTCCTGTCATCACAACACGGAGCCGACAACATCCACAACCCGCGCGGACAGCAGCAGCGACAGCAGCAGCGGCCCATTGAAAGCAAGGCAGAGATGCTCATTAGAGGAGGAGGCGGCGGCGGGGAGGCGGGAACGGAGGAGGGGCGAGGTCGCCCAGCAGCCCAGTGAATGGGCTGGGAGGGGAGGAGAGAATGGAGGGGGGGAGAAAGGGGAGGGGAGAAGAAGAAACCAAACAAACCCACCCGGCCAGCGAGGCGGCATCCCAGCCCCGGGCGCGGGACTTCGGGAGCCCAGACGGGAGCCGCGCGGCCGCTCCATGCAGCCGGCGCAGCGAGCCCACAAGCACTCAGCATCTTCAGGCCCGCCCGGCCCCACGCGGCGCCCGCTTCCGCAGACCTCCAGGCACGACCCGCCGCGGGCAGTCGGCTCGGCCACGAGGGGCCCGAGCGTGTCCGCGGGGAGCCGAGGCAGACACGCCCGGGCCACGGCGGGAGGCCCCCGGGACCCGCGGCGGCTCGTCGCGACCGGGGCTCTGCGCGCACCCGGCCGGCCCTCCGCCCGCGGCCGCTCCCCACGCGCGCCCTCCACTTCCCCGCCCTGACGCCCCCTCGCCGCTCGGCAGCGGCGGACGAGGATACGAACCGGGCCCAGTGGAGCACCCGCCGCTGTCTGCCCCGGGTGGCGGCCGCACCCCTCCGTGCGCGTCCTCTCCCTCAGCACCACGCAGCACCCCGGCGCGCCGCAGCTCCGTCCAGGCCAGCCCACTCCGCGCCCCTGCCTCGCCCCCCACGGTGCGCTCGTGAGCCTTTCGCCTTCCGATTGGCTGCGCGGTGGCGAGTGGGCGGGACCCTGAGGGGCGGGGGGCGGAAGAGGGCACGCTCCCCGCCAGTTTTGTGACGTCACAGAGGTCAGACGTTTCCCTTCCATTTGGCGCGGCTTGCCTATTGGTTCCACGCGTGCGCGCGCCCCGTGACCACGCCCTGTGGCTGGTGAAGGTGGGTTGGCGGCAGCCGCAGGGTGGATGGCTTTGGTTGGGGTTGCCATTGGGCTCACTGATGAGGAAGCATCTGGGCGGGATCCGGCATCTCTGTGCGCGCGGCGCCTCGGAGATAGTTGCTTCCCGGCGGGCGAGCTTCCGTGAATACCTGGTACCCCTGCGGGCCCCGCAGGCTGCGCTGGGCTGGCCTGAGGGCAGGCCAAGCCTCTTCCGCACCGGGCTACCCCCGGGGTAGACCGCGGGAACAGCAAAAGTGAGACGTGGCGGAGCATCTCGGATGTGTCTCGCTTCATTCATTCAAGACCAAGTTGCTGATTTTAGGGTTATTAGGTCGGCTGGTGTAGTCTGTTATTTTTTATGTCCCAGAGCTAGGACGCTGTTGTAAACAAAAGCAAAAGGAAGTTCGATGAAGGAATTCTTACCTTTGCAGAGAAGGAGTGTGTGCTCAAATCAGCATTCCCTCCTTGGCCCCTGACTCATTCAGGGTTATAAATCTAAAATGCAGCTAGTGAAAGTGGAAAGAGCACTGGACTTGGAGTCAGAAGAGCCTTTTCGAGTTATTCCCAGTCACAAAAATCCATCTTCCTCTCATGAGACTCAGTTTGCCTATCTGTGGGGTGAGGTTAGGCTTAGGACTGCCTTACGACTGACTATATGTGCTAAAGACACTAAGGGTTCTTTCTGCCGCTTGCCGCCTTCCGCAATTGTCTCTTTATGGGATAATGCCTTCCTCACTTACATCCACATAGATGCTGTCTTCATGGTATGAACGTTTCGTGGGAGAAGCTGTGCTTCTGCCCAGTGTTAATGAGTTTACATTGATTTATTCCGCACACCTTATTAACTAATAAAGTTTACAAAGTAATGTGGACTAGATAGATGAACTCCCAAGTTTACTGTGAAATTTTATTAATCCTGAAGTATTTAAAATTTTATGTAATAAAGGAAAAGCTTTACATGACCAAACCTGTAATTCGTAATTCCCCAAATCTTGCTAGCTGCCTCTTTTTCTAAACTGGAGAATTTGCTCATCCTCAGGAGAGGCTTATGGGCAGAGATGATGGGTGAGGGGAAGAATATAGATTCTACAGGAACCTTTCCCCAACCAAGAACAAGCTAAGGTCCCCATCAATCCCCTGCCTTCCCCTCTTTGAGACAGAGATGCAGTTACCCTCCTCTAACAACAATCTAATTTAGACATTTCTATTTAGATATATTCCCACATATCCTGATCCAAGGGTTCAGTTTGGTGTGGACTTGTTTTTGTGCGTGCACAGTAAAGCAAGACTGTGAATCCTCAAAGTTTTAGGGAGACTGCCTTATTCCTATCTTTGCCTGTGCATACTTGGGTGTGCCTCTAAGTAAAATCAGGTACATTATAGGAAAGAAAGCACACAGCTGAAAAAAATGAATGCAGGCCCTAATCAACCAAGCAAAATAGAAGTTCTCAGTATATCTCTTATCAATCAAATGAATTTCCCTGAACTCTAGGAAAGGAAACCCCCGAGCAGTAATTTCATCCCTTCAGTAGTCTCGTGTAGCCTACTGTCAACCTATATTTTTTTCTAGTCTGTTATTCATTTCAATAAAGTTATCGCGTGATTTTTGCAAGTCTGTGTGAGGCCTGATTTTCCGTTTTCTGGAGTAAGAGGCCACCTGGAAACACCTGACTGCTGACTTATTTACAATAAGGATTATAAATAATGAGATTCCAGAATTCATGCCTCAACAGCAAATGACCTTGAATGTTGTTACAGTAGTCAGATTTCCTCATAACAATACTATCCGTGCCACCTATGGTTCTCTTTTCAAATTGATTTTTGTATCTGCATGGGAAATTCCAACTTGTTTTACTATATCCAACCTTTTAGTTTTATTCCCGGATGGTATTGATTTCTCCATCTTATTCTAGCTTCTGGATGACCTGGCTATATTTGAAAATAATGCTGGTTCTCAAAAAAAAAAAAAAAAAAAAAAAAAAAAAAAAAAGTTACTTGCCACGACTAAATATAGTCAAAAGAATTTGTCATCAAGATTGAATGCCAAGATATTTCTGGAATTGGGATGAAGCCTCCTCAGAGTGATGACTTTGAGATAATCTCGGTTAGAGGTGTAAGTTCTATTCTCTAGTTACATGATTGAGTGACGTGCATATTGTGACATGCCAGCCTACAGTGCTTCCAACTCCTGTGTCCTGGATGAGGTTCACTGCCTTGATTCTCTTCTGGCCTGGCCTTCCTTTTTTTCTGGATGGAATCCACCCAACTGGACTTACTTCAGTGGTGCTGTTATTATGTGGCCAGGGCCAGGACAGATCTGTGGGTTTTCCATTGTAACTTGACTGTTTGAGCCACCAGAATACCTGTTGGTATTTCAATATTGAAAGGTGTTGAGAAGTAGCATGAAAACAACCTAGGATTATTGTAGAGAAAGAACAGGCAGAGAGAAAGCAGGGTCTTTGAAAAATTAACCGTGTCTATCATACACTGCCTTTAAGATACTAACACAGAGATAAGTGACCAGTAACATTTAAGGTGTTCTCTTGGCACACAGAGATGACACAATAGCCTCAGAGATCCCAGCCAAGAAGCTTAAAATAGACCTACATAGGAATGTAACATGTCAGCCTGATGGTTACTGTTTGCCTTTTGCCAAAATCAGTTAGAAAGAAGAGAGGCTGGTTCTCCATATTCCTTCTGACTCTCTACAGTTCTTCTGGGAAATCAGCAAGTAATTAGTAACTAAACAATCAGTGCTGGCTTTCTTGGTGTTAAGTCGAGTCTTGAAATTAATGGTACTTGGAGTATGTCTTCATCACTGTTCTATTGCTCTGAAGAGACACCATGACTGAAGCAAGTTACATAGAAGAAAGCATTCAATTGGGGGCTTGCTTCCAGTTTCAGAGGGTCAGTCCATTATCATGTCAGGGAGCATGGTGGCATACAGGCAGGGTTGGTGCTAGAGACACTACATCCTGATCCCAGGCAGCAGGCACCGAGACTGGGTGGGCCTGGCCTAAGTTTCTGCAACCTCAAAGTCCACCCCAGGGTACACACCTCCTTCAACAAGGACAGCATACCTCCTACTCCTTCAAAGCAGCTCACTCACTGGAGACTAAGCATGTAAATACATGATCCTATGGGGCCATTCTCACTCAAAGTACCATATCCCACTTCCTGAACCCCATAGGCTTGTAGCCATATCATTAGTGCAAAGTACATCTAGTCCAACTTCAGAAGACCTTAGTCTTTAAGTATCAACAAGTTTTAAGTTTAAAAGTCCAAATTTTCTTCTGTAAGTTAAGACAATCTCTTAACTGTAACCCCATATAAAATAAATATAAAATAAATGATAAAAAAGCAGATCACATACTTCTAACATACACTGGCACAGAATATACACTACCATTCCAAAAAGGAGGAAAGGGCCCATAGTGAGGGACTACTGGACCAAAGCAAGACCTAAAACCTAGCAGGGCAAACTCCAAAGACTGTATCTCCATGCCAACGTCTCTTCAGATCTACAACTCCCTTCAGCTATGCTGACTGAAACACACTTCCCTCTTTGGGGCTGGTCCCACACCCTGTCAGCAGCTCTTCTTGACAGTTATCCTACAACACTGGCGTATTCAGCATCTTGGGGTCTTCACAATCCAGGCTTCACCTTCACAGCTTCACACAATGGCCTCTCTGTACCTTCATGCAGAGACTGCTTTTCCAAATGCCTGGCCCATTTGGCTTCCATTAACCTCATGAAGATTCCGCAACCCCTTTACTTCTGTATCCTGGACTCTTAAGCCAGAACCAACTGGCTGAAGGGCCACGTTTTTCTGCTAGCTACTTGAACTGTGTCTTAGTCACTAGGGCTAAGGCTAGAGGTAGAACCAGTGCCCCTGATTATATTACATTTTCAGTTGTTGGTGGTGGTCTTTTCTCACTGAGCTTCCCTTTAATGCCTTCTGGTAAGTTGGGAGCTTATCTGGGTGGAGTTTTGCCCTGGGATCACTCACCACTCTATTGCATTTACTGTTGGGTTCCCTTTAAACATTTTATCTCCATGAGCACAAGATGTGGCTTCAATATCACCTTTCCTGCTGTTTTTTTTCTTTTCTCCTTGCCCTACTTTCTCCTTTTCATTGTAGATCTGTACCAGAGTGTTTACTAATAGCCATGTGACACAGTCAATACTAGGCTATCACTTGAAATCTCCTCTGCCAGTACCATTAATCCAAAACTCTACAATTTAGCCTCTGGCATATATTTTTGGATAAAGGCAAAAAGCTGCCATATTCTTTATGAAAATATCACAAGAATGGTCTCGAGACCACTTAACTAGCATTCTTCCCCTTTGAAACCTCTTTGAGCTGGGCCCACATGGCTCTGAGTACCACTTCCAAGCTCCTAGTAGGATGGCCCAGTAAGCCCTGATTCAAGTATTCAATTACTTTTCTAGCTCAAAGTCCCAATGTGTTTCTGTTTCTTCAATAAATACCATGATCAGCTTTGGCACAGCAATGTACCATGCCCTGGTACCAACTTCTTCCTTAGCCAAGAGCTTAGCATCCTGATCCATGGGCGATAGGACAGAGAGACACTGGGCTTGGCATGTTCCTTCCAAGCTGTTCTCCGACTGGAGACGAAGAGTGCAAATATATGAGACTATGGGGACCATTTCTTTTTTTTCTTTTTCTTTTTTTTTTAACTTTTATTGATTTAAGTTTTATTGTATTGTGATGAGAAAAGATACATGGTTTCAATTTATCTGAATTTGTTTAAAATTTAAATTTAGATTAAAATTTAATTTAAAAACATTTTAAGTAAATAGGATTACATCACATTCTTCTTTCCCTTTTGTAGCCCAACTCCTCCCAGAGACACTCCCCTTCAATACCTGCAATATCTTTTGTTTTTTTATTTTGTCATATTCTTTAAAATTTATAAAATATTGTAACAATAAAATGAGTAGTATAAAAGTTGTTTGATATAAAACAATCAATTGAACAGTGTTATGTAGATGCTTGTCTACAGCAATACTGAAAATGCATATGTTTTTCTCAATATAAATTTTAAATAACTCCAAACTTATTAGCTGTATATTTTAAAATAAAACATCACTACTAGTTTTTTTTTAAAGGAACATAAATAGATAAAGTCTTTTTGTTTGTTTGTTTTCTTTTTATTGGAGCTTAAAATCTTGGCTCTTACTATGGTACAAGCCCAAAATAAGAACAATTTTAGACATTGGATTTCATTGTAATAAGGCTTCAACATAATAATAATATGATAATGTAATAAGGCCTTCAATGACCCTCACATCACCAAAGGACTTTACCTCCATAGTTGCTAAGCTAATGGAGTTGATAGTTCTGCAGTGCCAAGGAATGAATTGTATGCATGAGTTTTGGATACAGATTTTCTGCTATGGTCAAAGCTATTTGACTTGAGTGAGTGACTTTATTCTCAGCCCACAGAGAACAGGTTATAGTCATTTAAGAAATGATGTATGTATTAAGATGGTCTATCCATAAAGTCATTCACCAACTGTTTCAATGAACAATGGTTCTGCTTGAAGGGTGGCACAGACATTAGGTAAGGGTAAGAATCTGGTTCATTGGCTGTGATAATTTTGAAAAACATTCATCTCATAGAAAGAGTAACTTATGAAGTCCTCTTCTTCAAATTTGATACAATAGTTACAAACGTCAAGCAAAGCATTTAGTCTCCTTCTTTGTTGTTCTCTTACAAGCCACCTCCCTAATTGTCTACATTTCTTTTGGCTGTATAAATAATTTTGAAATATGTAAGCTGTTCTGAAAACCATAGTGTAAAAACATCAAATAAACAATCCTACTAATAGAGAGGCTGAGATAGGAGAAGCATGGTTTCAAGACCATTATGTGGTACACAGCAAGACACTGTCAGGTACAAACAAGCAGAAAGTATATATGGATTGTACAATATTGGACTTATTTCTCCAATTACCAAATTAGAGAGACCACCGGATCAACCAACAAATTTCAACACCAGCCAACAAATTTCAAATTCCTCATACTTCTGAATTTTAATTGAATAGGATATGTTTGTAATATTAATTTTCATATTAAGAGATATTAAAAAAGTAATTATTACTTCCTGTTATTTTTGTTGTTAGAAGTGGAATTATGTTTGTGTGAGTGTGTTGAAAGATTACTTTCTTGCTTCTTCTAGAGTGTAGTTTTGCTCCTTATGTTGATATTTTCCATCTATAATCCTTTGTAGGGCTGGATTTGTGGAAAGATATTGTGTAAATTTGGTTTTGTCATGGAATATCTTGTTTTCTTCATCTATGGTAATTGAGAGTTTTGCTGGGTATAATAGCCTGGGCTGGCATTTATATGACATCTGCCCAGGATCTTCTAGCTTTCATAGTCTCTGGTGAGAAGTCTGGTATAATTCTTATAGGTCTGCCTTTATATGTTACGTGATCTTTTTCCCTTACTGCTTTTAAAATGCTTTCTTTGTTTAGTGCATTTGGTGTTTTGATTATTATGTGAAAGGAAGAATTTCTTTTCTGGTTCAATCTATTTGGAGTTCTGTAGGCTTCTTGTATGTTCATGGGTATCTCTTTCTTTAGGATAGGGAAATTTTCTTCTATAATTTTGTTGAAGCTATTTACTGGCCCTTTAAGTTGGGAATCTTCACTCTCTAGGGTGAATACCTAGTATCCCTAGGTTTGGTCTTCTCAATATGTCCTGGATTTCCTGGATGTTTTAGGTTAGGAGCTTTTTGCTTTTTGCATTTTCTTTGACTGTTGTGTCAATGTTTTCTAGGGTATCTTCTGCCTCTGAGAGTCTCCTGTCTCTTGTATTCTGTTGGTGATGCTTGCATTTGTGACTCCTGATCTCTTTCCTAAGTTTTTTAAGTCCAGGGTTGTCTGCCTTTGTAATTTCTTTATTGTTTCTATTTCCATTTTTAGCTCCTGGATGGTTTTATTCATTTCCTACACCTGTTTGATTGTGTTTTCCTGTAGTTTTTTAAGGGATTTTTGTGTTTCCTCTTGAAGGGCTTCTAGCTGTTTACCTGTGTTCTCCTGTATTTCTTTAAGGGAGTTATTTATGCCCTTTTTAAAGTCCTGTATCATCATCATGAGGAGTGATTTTTGATCTGAATCTCGCTTTTCCAGTGTGATGACATGTCCAGGACATATTATGGTGGGGGAATTGGGTTCTGATGATGCCAAATAACCTTGGTTTCTGTTGCTTATTTTTTTATGCTTGCCTCCTGCCATCTGTTTATCTCTGATGCTACCTGCCCTGGCTAAATCTGACTGGAGCCTGTCCTTCCTGTGATCCTGGTTGTGTCAGAACTACTCAGAGTCAAGTTGCCTCTGTGATCCTGTGATTCTGGGATTCTGGGATCCTGGAATCCTGGGATCCTGGGCCTGTTAGAGCACCTGGGAGTAAAGCTTCCTCTTGGTATTATGGGACTTGCTGCAGGGTTTGCGCTCAAGGTCTGCCTAGGACACCGGCCCAGACAGACCCAGAAGGAACCCGTGCCACTGGGCTGGCAAAGTTCCTGTGTGCCTGGGTCCTGCTGGTTTCAGGTATTCCTGGTGTTGGCACAGATGTTGTGTCCTCCTCACCTCTGATCCTATGATCTTGGGACCATTTCTTTTGTTTGTTTGTTTTGTTTTTGTTTTTGTTTTTTTCAAGGCAGGGTTTCTCTGTATAGCCCTGGCTGTCCTGGCACTCACTCTGTAGACCAGACCTCGAACTCAGAAATCTGCCTGCCTCTGCCTCCCAAGTTCTGGGATTAAAGGTATGTACCACCACCACCGCCCGGCGACCATTTCTATTGAAACCACCAGAAAGTGATACGGTGAGATTAACAAATCACGTTCTGGACAGAAACAAGAATGGAGACTGAAGCTTATCTCATCCAGGCTATTCTGGGTGCTTTTGTGTTTTCTCATTTCATGTTTGAAAAAAGAATCTCTTCTTTTCAATCAGATTTCAAGAGGCAATGCAGTGATCAAGGAGAAAGATAAAATGGGGGCAGAGGTCTCCTTGCTAGTGGGAAGGCAGTTTTCTTGGCACTCATTGGGTTTTCTGGGCTATAACCACACTGTAAGGCAAGAAGCATCTCCGTGAGGTAGCCTGAGGCCTACAGATAAGCTGTCATTTTCCAAAGGCACCTGAGCAGTCACCGACTCTTCCTTATCTTTGTGTTCAGTGAATGCACCAGGCAGGACACCTTTATCCTGACTTTTAAGAGAAGCTTTTCTTTTCAAACATCAAACAACAAAAATGTGTAAAGGCTCCCCTTCGGCTGTAGGATATCTATTGAGCTTGCTTACATGGGTCTGGGTAGAACATTTTTGTTCCTTATATATCAGCCTCTTTATTGAGCTGCATACAGTATGGTAGATGGCTTTTCCCGGAGTGATCTAAGAAAAAGATCCAAACAGAAGGTTCAGCATGGACCTGCAATCTTAGAAGTGACATGCAACCATCAGGGAGATAGTCTTTGGGAAGAGTTCCATAAAGATGTGAATTCTAGCCCCAAAGACCATGTAGGGCCATCTAGCAGCCACGCAGGGATACTGAGGTGCATCTTGTGCCATGCTGCCTTCATAAGGGCATTAGATGTAAACATCCTTGAGTTCAGCACCTACTGCTGCTTCCAGTTCCTTTATCTTACAGACTAGGAGAATGAACATCAGCCAATGTGATGATCTGCTTTCAGTCTTCCTTCAATACCCCTTCCAGTTGCCAGGGCTGCCACAGTTTCACCCATAAAACAGTGTACCTCACAACTTTAATCTCTAAGTGAATGCAAACCTTACCTCTAAGCCAAAACTAAACGTCTGAACTTTCAACAGGCCACTAAGGAGGTAAGGTAACAAACAGAGCACAATATGTTACCTTCTCTTCAATGGATTATAATTTTAGTTCCTTACACTTTTAATGTCATAGATAATGTACAAGGAATTAAACAATTTTAATGTTTTTACTCCTTATAAGAAGAAATTTGTCAATGTATTGAGAATGCCGTAAGTACATTTTTTTTTTTTTTTTTT
>NW_022196896.1:24755504-24763004 GCF_008632895.1 Mastomys coucha | reverse complement strand
TGAAGTCATGATAATAATATCTGTGACCGGCTTCTCTAATTGCAAAATGAAACTTGACAGACTCATTCCAATGCACTTTTAGGGGGTATTTTTTTTTTAAATTTAATGTTCTTTCAAGTCCAAAATATTAGAGCCTTCTTAATGGTGGTTACACCGGAGCTGGAGTCGGAAGAGAGATGCACTTGTTTAGAAAGGAACACCTGGCCTAATCACATCAGTATTAAGGGAAAATTAATTTTCAAAAAAGGAAAAGAGATATTCACTTGCTTATAGTTTTAAATGGTTTTTTATTTGTCTGGTGAATATTGGTGGAGGACGAAAAGACCTGTGTCTGCAGAAGTAGAGAATGGGAACTGTGGAAAGCAGTTGCCAGCATAGAGATGAGCATGGGACGTCTCCCCACCCCAACCTTACACCATTAAATAAAATCTGAGGACTATATGCCTTCCACTTACTTCTGCATTTTAGACTTAAAAAGAACCTTTGTATATAGCATCTGCCCCAATCCCAGATTTTTTGCTAGGGGAAGGGAGAAAGAATGAGACGTTGGATCTGTATGTCCAAGCGAGTCATCAGTAATAGAATCCTTAGCTGGGTCATGCTGAAGGCTGTCTGTGCCCAGTGTCCCTCAGTCAACCCTTTTGCAGCAGCAAAGCCTTCCATACAGTGAAGCATGGACTGCTCTAGAACTGAACTACATCCATGATTTCAGTGAATGTGTCATCTTTGATGAGGGATTGAAAGGGAAACACAAAGACTATTGAAAGAGTCAATAATATCAACAGATGTTTAGAACAGCACAGGGTTCCTGTGCCTGAACTCTGAGGGCAGTGACCCAACAGGAACTTCTCTGTCCCGAGTGCCTCTAAACACAAGTGCTTTCAGACACCAGCAAAGATTTCCTTGAAGGCTTGCCAGACAACAATTGTAAATAACAGGTTTCATTTCTACTCTGCACTTGGATTCAGTCCCTGTGGAGACTCGAGCAAGAGGGCTCTGAGGTCAGACATGCTCTATTCAAGTCCTTGTCCCACCTCATTATACTGTGAAGGCACAGCCTTTGCTAAGCCTGGTTCCCACACTCCACAGCAAAGCTCAGTAGCCCTTCATGGGCCTTTGTAGACCCATATGAAATATGCACGCAGTGACTGCAGACTGCTACTCTTGTTTTCATTTTTTTTTTAAAGATTTATTTATTTTATGTGTATGAGTACAACACTGTAGCTGTACAGATGGCCATGAGCCATCATGTGGTTGCTGGTTATTGAACTCAGGACGGCCCGCTCGCTCTGGCCCACCTTGCTCCGGCCTGTGTAATTCACTGTAGCTGTCTTCAGACGCACCAGAAGAGGGCATCTGATCTCATTACAAGTGGTTGTGAGCTGCCATGTGGTTGCTGGGATCCGAACTCAGGACCTTCAGAAGAGCAGTCAGTGTTCTTACATGCTGAGCCATCTTGCCAGCCCAAGTTTTAATTTTTAATATTGCTGTTTTCTGGCAAGAATGCCATTTTCCTGTGCCATTTTCTGTTGTTTGTTGGACCCCCTATACATGAATCTGGAGGGCCTTGATTGAAGGCTAATTGGTCCTTCTGGGGCCCCTTCAAACATGTTTATACACGAACAAAAAGTATATTAAAATTTCTAGGGTGTGTCATTTCTTTTGATTAATTACTATATATTTAATAAAATGGACCAAAATTTCTAGCAATAGCCCCAGACAAAGTAGAGAAATAATTAGTTATACAAACGACATAGCCTATTCACTGTGCTCAAATCTCTCTCCCATGACCTTTAGCAATGAAACTTCCAGAAGGAGGTTACTCAGCAGTAAGGATGAGCGAGTTTTTCCTGGTTCCTGTTGTGTTAAAGTAAAGAAAGAAAGTGGTAGAAAGATCTGTGGCCTCAGGAGCGGTAATAATCTGATCTGGCATGCAGAGTGAGTGTCGCCACCCGTCTGGCCTGGGCTCTTGGTGGGGAGAGGAACTCCCCTCTTTACTCCCTTTCCTACACTCTAGAGAAGCATATTTTATAATTAAGAGGAGGCAGAGGAGTTAAAATGTTACAGGTCTCCTTTGGGAAGGAAGCCTGTGTGAAGTTCAGTTGAATTAACCTGAAAGAACTTGACTTTTTTTTGTCATTAATTCATCCAACCTATAATTATTGGACACCTAGTGTGGGCTTGACATTCTTCTGGACACTAAAGATAAAACAGGGCAATGACCCTGTTCTTGTGGGACCGGCAGCCTGGTGGAGAGAGCCATACAGAATGAGCTTCACAGGAATCCTGCAGTGATCCTATCCTATCTTATGGCATAGGGATGCCCTGAGGCTTGGTCTGGTGCCGTATGCACCCTGAGACCCAGGTTTAATATTCCCCCAGAGACTTTCAGGATGTGTTTGTGGTACACTGAGTACCAAAGCAATAACTTCCAGCTAAAGTAGAGAGTATTTTGACCTCTCAGAAATTATTTTCATGGCTGTGGGGATCTATTTTTGTCCTGCTTTCTCAAGTTCATGTTCTCTGTGGTGGCCAGCAATGAAACCAGCACCCTGCTGACGTGTAATAGAATAAGCTCTGTATCATCCATGGCACTGCAGCCTTGACATGCAGAGGGCCAGTCTTTGATCTGCCTAAAGTTGTTTTGTGCTTTAAGTCTTGGGGCTGCCTCTATGGCTCTTTAACACGTTTAACGTTCAGTATGCCTTCTTAGGTTTCAGTGTAGTTTGGGGGCTCAGGAGGACAGGGGATTGAAACTAGGTCAGTGCAGCAATGCAAATTTTAATAAAGGTTAGGGTGCTTAGATGAGACCTACACATGGGTGATGTTATTGGGTTGGTAAAGCTGTGAGCACGCCTTTAGATTTCTGGAGGCTGGCTGGTGGTTTGTAAAGGAGGGAGGCTAGTTTTTAACCTTAACCTCACATTTACCCCCTTATAAAAACATGAGACTCAAACTGAGCGTGTAAGGTATTGCATTTCAGCTGTGGAATGATGTGTCGTGTGAACATTTGCTTTTATATCTGGATTGTGTTTAGGCATTTGGAACGGGAACTCCCTCAAGTATGCAGATGACTCATTATTGGAAGAGAAGGCACCTTTATTTACAGTGGGACGATCCTGCAGATACCTGCCTAACAAAACTCTGCTCTCGTTAGTGCTGACTGTGGGCTGAAAGGTGCTTGATGCTTAGATGCTGTGCCAAAGCCCGCCAAAGAAGGAGTCCATTTCTAACCAAAGATTGTCTTTAGATCTAACCTGAATCACAAAGCAAGTAGACACAAGTCACCTTGTGGGACACTTCCTAGAACAGGTTGCTCAGATCCCTTCAAACTGTGTGTTGTGAAAGTCAAAGGAATAAAAGGACAAAAGTTAAGATGTTGGGAAGCTCCAAATTAAAAGATAACCAAGAGACATGATAGGCTGGTGACTGGGGCCTGCATCCAATCATAAAGGAAGCGAGAGGAGGGTAAGAGGAGGAAGGCAGAAAGAGATTGTCTACAGAGGACAATTAGGGGACAGTGGGGAAATCAGAACATAGTCATTTTATTACATGGTAGTTTTGTATTGGCTTGAATTCCTTGACCATTCATTATGAGGGAAAATGAATGTGTCTGTTCTTTGGAGATACTCATTGAAATATTTTGGATGGGAAATGCCATGAAGTCAGAAACTTTCAATTGAAAGCAAAAGGTAAGGAACTGTTGAGAGAAAAACAAAAGAAGCAAACATGAGATGTGGTGAATTTAGATGCAACCATATGGCTCTTTTTATTTATTACTTATTTTATTTAAGTTTTCACTTATTCACTTTATGTTCTACTCACTGCTCCCCTCCCTGTCACCCCAACCCACAGTCCTTCCACCTTCCCCTCTCTTCCCCTTTTCCTCTGAGCCAATGGAGGCCCCTTGGGTACCCCTCCAGCACTTCAAGTCTCTTTGAAGCTAGGTTCAAATTCTTGCTTGAGGCCAGACAAGGCAGCCTATCTAGCAGAACATAACTCATATATAGGCAACAGCTTTTGGGATAACCCCATTCCAGCTGTTCAGAACCCACATGAAGACCAAGCTGCACATCTGCTACATATGTTCAGAGAGGCCTAGGTCCAGCCTGTGTATGCCTTTGGTTGGTGGTTCATCTCTGAGAGCCCCAAGGGTCCAGGGTAGTTGACTCTGTTGGTCTTCCTGTGGAGTTCCTATTCCCTTTGGGGCCTGCAATCCTTCCTCCTGTTCTTCTCCGAGCTCCGACTACGGTTTGGCTGTGGGTGTCTGCATCTGTCTGAGTCAGCTGCTTGGTGGAGCCTCTCAGAGAACAACATGCTCCTGTCTGGCCTTTTCCCTTGCCACTTTTAATATTCTTTCTTTGTTCTGTAGATTTTGAGTTTTGATTATTATGGGCCAGGAGGGTTTTCTTTTCTGGTCCAGTCTAGTTAGTGTTCTATAAGCTTCTTATATGTTTATAGGCATCTCTTTCTTTAGGTTGGGAAAGTTTTCTTCTTTGATTTTGTTGAGAATGTTTTCTGGGCCTTGGAGCTGAAACTCTTCACCTTCTTCTATTCCTATTATTCCTATGTTAGGTCTTTTCATTGTATCCAAGATTTCCTGGATGTTTCGTGTCAGAAATTTTTTAGATTTCACATTTTCTTTGCTGGCTGCAGTGGGGTAGCTGTGCTTTGGAGGTGTCGTGTTGCCCTGGCTCTTGTTGATGGTGTTCCTTGGAGGGCCTTTAGCCATCTGGATGGTTTTGGTTCCTGGATGTTCTTGTTGTAGTCCATATTGGGGTGGGGAGGAACCTTGATGGTCCTAGTATGGCAGGTCTCTGATGGATATCCTTGGGCTGTATGGTTCTGGACCTACAATTCTGTATGTTCAGGAGGCTCAGGTCTGATGAAGGTGGGTGGAGAGGTTGCAGGAGAATGGAAGTCCCCCTGGGATGGTAGGCTGCTCAGGACAGCTTGGCTTGGCCCAGAGGGCCCAGAAAGCAGGGAAGATGGGTGGGGGAAGGGAAGCTTACCTGTATGGTTCAGGAGTCTGATGGAGGTGAAGGAGAGGCATCAGGAGAATGGAGATCCTCCCAGGATGGCAGGCTGCTCAGGGTAGTTTGGCTTGGCCCAGAGGGCTCACTCAATTTCTTTTAAATGATGGAAAGAGAGGAGAAAAATCCATTTGAAGGAAAGTATTGTAAGCCTCAGAACAGTGAAGCCCAGGAGGACAGACAGGATTCTGCGAAGGGAATCCTAGGCGCACATTCTCCTGCTTCTTAGACAATCACCAGCTGTGGGAAAGTGGGCTGTTGGCTAATACTCCCTTTATTCATCCCTTTAGGCCATCTAATAATGTAGCACAAACAGTGTGGCTTAAAACAACAGGAATGTATTGTCTCATAGCTCTGGAAGCCAGATATTAAAAAATGGAAGTGCCATGTGGTCCCTCTAAAACCTGGGTAAGAGGCAGGGTGTCCCTCTTTGCCTCCTCCTGGCTTCTGCCAGGTGTCAGCCACCGGGAGCTTCTGACATAAAGCTCCGGTGTTTCTGTCTCTGCCTGTCTTGCATGGTGTTCTCCCTCCTGCAGCTGCTGTATGTCGGTGTTTCTTCTGTGATAAGCACACCAGGCAGACTGACTTGGGGCCCCACCCGATGACCCCATCTTAAGCTCAATATGTGCAAAGACCCTGCTTCCAAAGAAGGTCACATTCATAAGCTTCAGTATCAGGATTCCAACATGTCTTTTGGGTGGACATAATTCAGCCCATACAAATCTCCCTAGTTGTTTTCCCCAGTCTCAGCTAGGCATGGGAGAGGGAAGGGGAGCTGCTGAATCAGTCAACACTGAGTTCCCTCAGCTCTGAGGCACAGGTCCTCCGCATTCTGCCAGGTTCAAGCCTTACTCAGCTTTGAGCAATGAAGCAATCCAAGAAGCTTAAGGAGGAGCAGGTCCCAGGACTCTGTGAATCACACACAGTCTGACCATTTGCAGATGTTAACACAAGGAAGCAGTCACATATTGCTCACAATCGCCTGTAGCACAAGTGAGCAGTCACATATTGCTCACAATCACATGTAGCACAAGTGAGCACTTACATATTGTTTACAATCACCTGCTTTGTGTTCATTTTTATTTGTTTGGATGGTTGTTGATCAGACATTTTCAATTTTTTTTCCTTCTGGCTTGATAGCTTGTATATTGCAGACAGCCTCTCAGGTACCCCAGACTGGCCTCAAACCTGCTGTACAGTGGGAAGTAACATTGAACGTGCAGTGTTCCTGGCTTCTGCTCTCTCAGTGCTAGGATTACAAGCATGTGCACCGTACCTTGTTTAATGTGGTGAGGACTGAACCTAAGGCTTCATGCAAGGCGAGCACAGTACCAAAGAAACTACATCTCAAAGCTCAAGACATCGCTGTGATGAGTTCCTACCGCCCCATAAAATTACAAAGATAGGATTTTAACGTTTGGAAAAAAAAGGTTTTAAACACTGGAAGCTGGGGATTGTGTCTGTGACCCCAGAACTTTGGAAGCCAAGTTCAAGGCCAATCTGAGTTACATAGCGTTTCAAATTTTTTTTTTTTAAAGCTCATAAGTGATTTTTTAAATGTTGTGCAGGCCATCGGCTAGAACAAAGCTCCCTTCCCTGTCTCTGTCCTTCAAGCTAAAAAAAAAAGCAAGATAAGAGAGGACATTCTGTAGCGCATAGTGTACTTTCCAACAGTCCTACATCCCTCCTCCTGGCTCTGCTCTGGGCATGCAGAGGAGGAAAGACTTTGAAGTTCTCAGGGGACTTGCAAGCAGAAGTGGGGGAAAGGACACCACAAATGGAGATAAAAATCTCTCTTCACTTTCCTGATGTCCCTGTGCTTCAAAGCCATAAGCCATGGAAAGGCAGAGTTGGAAAACGACACCATCTCTAATGTGACACTCTGTGCTCAAAAATGCCTTTTCCTGGCCTGTATTTCTCTTTGTGTCACTTCAGTTGTATACTAGGTTTATAACCAAAGCTAGGGGTTATGTGTGTTTCGTGTGGCACATGTCACTTGGGAACTGTAAGCAGAAGCCACAGCAAGGTGGAGTCATCTCCAAAATTCAAAAGTGCTGTTTCCCCAACGTTCAGTAAGGATTTAGATAAACTGTGATTCTCTTATAACGTCCTTGGGGCTAGAGAGAGCTCAGTGGTTAAGAGTACCTGCTATGCAAACATGAAGACCAGAGCTTGGATACCAGCTCCCATGTAACAGGCTGGATGCCGTACACATTACCTGCAAGTCTGCCCGTCAGCAGGGCCAAAGGAGAATTGCTAGGGACTTTTGGTTTAATGAGAAACTGTGACCTCCAGGTTTAGAGAGAGATCCTAACTCAAAAGTAAAAGATAGAAGATTATAAAAGTGAACAGCTGATTGATGTCCCCTTAGGTTTTCTGTGCACCTATCTATGTGTACTACACAGACACACACACAGAGAGAGAGAGAGAGAGAGAGAGAGAGAGAGAGAGAGAGAGAGAGAGAGAG
>NW_022196896.1:24724843-24755397 GCF_008632895.1 Mastomys coucha | reverse complement strand
GAGAGAGAGAGAGAGAGAGAGAGAGAGAGAGAGAGAGAGAGAGAGAGAGAGAGAGACCCACACACACCTTTTTTAATGTTGAAGGATTACCCTTATGGAAAACTGTCATTTGCCACCAACACCAGAGAAAACCACTAGGAACTCATGCTGCTGCTATTGTTTCTTTGCCATCCCCTCAGCAGTGAGAGTTATGGGTCTGCAGGCATTTCTATTATTGCTTCTCACTCACAAGGCCTCTATCTTAGCTGACGGAAAGGAAATTGCATTGTGCTGGCTAGTAAGTAGTCCAAAGGCACTTTCCTTTAGCATTACAGCAGCTGTATTTTTTTATGGTTATCTGTGAGCTTGGCAAACGATTTCAACAGATAATTCATACATTACAACTCCCTTTTTAAAGTGCATATAGCTCTTCCTCAAAATGGAATAGAAATCATGCAAGAGAAATACACATAGTGTGCATCTCAAGCACTCAGCCACCATCATGATAACAGTACACTGCATGGCGAAGAACCATTGTGAGGAGGGCGTGCAACAGTCGGTCATAGCTCCCTCTGATCATTATGTGTCTCTGGGTTCTGTGTGTGAAAGAATGGGTAAGAAGATGTGGTCTTCAGCTAGGATTTATTTGGCTTACATGTTGTCATGTTGCAGGCACTGGAATCTTCTCATCAAGTTACATAACTACAATATTGAAAGAGGACCTTCTGCTTCATCACACCCTTCCATTATGGATACTTGTTTCATAGATCTCACATCTGTTGTGTAAAACGGAGTGATTTGAATCAGCACTCACTGAGAAACTCCTGACCCTGGCTATCAGCTGCCAGTTCTGAGCTCAGCTTGGTGATTCTGCTGTGGGTCATACCTGGCCTCAGCTGGGTAGCTTCAGGCAGTGGGTGGGTCAGCCAGAAGCAGGCTGATCTTGGAGGGCTTCATCCACATGCCTGGTAGTTGACCTCCAGTGCAGAGAAAGTATCTACATCATCGGTACGCGATGCCAGGCTTTTCACTGACTGCTGGGTTCCAGAAACAGAAAAGATGGCAACACCCAATGAGCACAGTTTTCCAAGGCCACTGTTTGTGCCGTGTTTGCTAAAGCAATGCACATGAAGAAACTCACATGCCAGGAGGTAAAGTGCCATGATCATCTCTTGGTGAGAGGGATGATAATTTATTAATAAATTGAAGCATATACACCCTTTTTGTTTGAGTTTAGGTGAGGCATGTCCATTGTAGCCTGTGATAGCTCTGAACTTATTCTCCTACCTTGGTCTCTTAATGGCTGGGATTAGAGGCATGTGTCATTGTGCCACATTTTTAAAATGTGGGAATGAGGGTCCCATCCTACTAGCTTCATCTCGGAGCTCCCTAGCATTGAGTCTTGCCTAAAAAGGAGGAGATGGGACTAGGTTATGTGTAAGGCACCTGCATATAAAGAACCAAAAGACTCCTCTGGGAAGTGAGAATTTACCCTAAGAGTGGAGAGTCAGCAGATTGCCCAAGGACATAGTCAGTCAGAAGATTAGCACTTATCTCTCAGTGTAGCACTTCCCTGTCCCACAAAGAGTTCAACCCAAGAAGAGGCTACAATACAAAGAACACAATGGACTTTCAGTAAAGTATCTAGGGAAGATAGATTTAGGGGGTAAAGGGAATA
The DNA here is from genome assembly GCF_008632895.1 of Mastomys coucha. Taxonomy (NCBI): domain Eukaryota; kingdom Metazoa; phylum Chordata; class Mammalia; order Rodentia; family Muridae; genus Mastomys; species Mastomys coucha. The sequence goes on along the minus strand of NW_022196896.1, from coordinate 24,753,740 downwards.
TTCATTTTGCATGTACATAAATTTAAGACATAATTTAAACTAGGAGTGAAACATTTTGTTGTTTATTTATTTATTTATTTATTTATTTATTTGTATGCATGCTTTGCCTGTGTGTCTGTGCACTACTAACATGAATGATTCCTGCGGAGGACTGAAGAAGGCATCAGATCCCCAGGAACTGGAGTTACAGAGAGTTGTGAGCCATCATGTGGGTGCTGGTAATTAAACCAGGGTCCTTTGCAAAAGCAGCTAAGCCATCTCCCTAGCCCCTAAAAGTGTCTTATAGGTTTTTTTCCTTCATTGCTGGGTTTGCAATTTAGCATATGTGAGAACGATTAAATGTCACTGTTTCTCTGTCCACATGAAGGAATCCAGTGTGTCCTGTGGGCAAATTGGGTCCTTTAGAGCACTTTGCCTCCAATTTGAAATAATTGTTAATTCATCCTGGCTTAGTTAAAGAATAGACTTTATTGGGGAAAAGAAAGCTGTATTAGGAAGATCACACAGGAAGGAAATGGGTTTATTACTTCCTGTGGTCCCACAAAGAGACCAAGGTGGCTTTGCAGGATGCATAGCATGGGTCCATATTCCAGTATAAGACTGGGATCCCTTCTTGTCTACATCCCCAGAGAAAGTAGAATGGAGCCGCTGCCTTAGCAGCAGAGTATATTCAGGGATCTTAGTCCAGAAAGCCTGGATTTGAGGCCCACTTGTTTATAGATGTTGCTGGAAACCTGAATGCTTAACTTCTGCAGGCCTTGGAGACTGTAGGATGGTGAGGTCTCCCTGCAGCAGTGGATCCTGGACTTGGGTGTAGTTTTTCTGCTGAGAGGTTTCTAGTTCCATTTGTTCATTTTCTTGGTGGACTTTTAGACTCATTTTTTCAGACTGTGTATCACACTGTACTGAGCTACAATTGAGAATCATACGATTTGATGTGTGACTTTAGAAGAGTCGCGTCACCTCCCTGGCTGTAGTTGCAGGTTTTGTTCCTTACTCTGCAGGTTCTTAGGGAACCAAGTGAGCATGGCCAATAGCCACGCAAATTAAAACTGGAGGCAGTGTGGCCAGCAGTGCTGTCAGCACTCTACGTTTCTTGTTAAAAGGTACATCACAGCCAAGGAATGCTGGTGATTTGCCCAAACTGTACCAACCAAACTACATCTTCATAACCAATATAAATTCAGGCCATTCTTTCAAACCTTTGGATCTTAGAATGGAGAATAATGAAAAATTAATGCTTGCGATCTTATCCAGTAAGGTGGAAAGTTTTTTAACATTGCATGTCATCAGAAAGGTAGAATATAGTCCTGATATGAGGAAGAAAGTTTAGTCAAAAATGTAAAGCAAAATCCAGGGAGAAGACATCAAGGGTAGATAGGGTGATCCTACTGGTCAAAATACGAACAAGCCAAACTCTTAAACTCCTTGCTAATCAATGCTTTGTCTTTCCAGATTTCAAAATCTTAGGATAGAGTCCTTCTGAAGGTTAATATTAAATGTTTTTTATTCTAAGTTAGTCTGCATATATATGCAAATACATACACACACACACATATGTAAAGAGAAAGAGAGGGAGAGAGAGAGAGAGAGAGAGAGAGAGAGAGAGAGAGAGAGAGAGAGAGAGAGAGAGAGAGAGAGAGAGAATGATTCTGGGAAAAAATGAACTGAGAACAAAAAGCAGGACGTGGGGATGGGGGTAGGGTGCTTCTGGGAATGGCTTCCTTAGCAAAAAAGGATGACTTGAGAAATGTACCATTTCAGACAGGCTGCATGAAGAGGTGATCCCAAGCTGGTGGCCCCTTCTTGCAACCTAGGAAGTATCTGCTGATAAAAATCAGCCTTTCAATGATGTCATAGTAAGATGTAAACAACTTGTGTCCTGGATGTCACAGAAACACTAAACCCTAAGACCTTGAGTCCCAGGTGTGCTGTTATATGAAGCAGTTATTATTGCTTAAATCAGTTCAGTCAGGGTTTCTCTGACTTGAAGCCGAACACATAATTAAGAGCTGCACTGGTTAAAATCTGTTTTCTTAATTTTTCACCAGAAATTGTGGGTTTAAAGACCCTACTCTAGTTAAATAAAAGCTTTGTTGTACTTTTTAATACAACTTTTAGTAATATATGGTCAAACTACTTCAAGTTGGTGAGCAACAGAAAAATATCAAACACAGATTTCTTTGGAACATTGTGCTAGAATTTAAATTCTGTTCTAGAATTTCTCCACTGCACACAGTCAGAAATTCTTTAGGCATTCTATATATTGTGAATGATGTACCCAATAGCAATCTGAAAACATAGACAGGAAGCCCAAAGTAATTTATGATGCATTTAATTTACTTTTTGAGTTTCCAAGAATAGCTTTGAAATCCTTGTATATAGTTTACCACAAGCTCTGAGGTGGAAAAACTAAGAACATGATAGCAAAATTGTAATTCTTCTGCAAAGGGAATAATACATAAAATCACAAGCAGTGAACCGTGGGGCATGAACCAAGGGGCATGAAACATGTTTGGGTAAAGTTATAATTTGAATCTGAAATGTCCCATAGACTTATGTTTTGAATGCTTGTGCCCCAGCTTGGTGTACTCATTTTGGGAAGCTGTGAAACTAAGGTTGGTCCTAGCAAATAGAAGTAGGTCACTTGAAAGTTTCAGATTGACCCCTAATTTCTGACCCACGCTCTGCTCCCTGTTTTGCCTTGATGCAAAGGGCCTCTATCACACATTCCCACTGCTGTAAGCTCTACCATGTCTTCCTTGCCATGACAAACTAAAACCTTCCGAAACCGAGTCACACGGGCCATGGTGGTTCATGCTTGTAATCCTGGCGCTTGGGAGGCAGAAGCAAAGATATTAGCACAAGTTCTAGGCCAGCCTGGATCATCTTAGCAAGTTTCAGGCCAATCAGGGTTATGTGGTAAAATCTTGACTCAAAAAAACAAAAAAAACCCAAAAAACAAAAAAAAACAAAAAACAAAAACAGGCTCCAGGGATGGCTCAGTGGGTAAAGTGCTTGCTGTGTAAGCATGACAAATCTGAATTCACGTAAAAAACCTGGTGTGGCTGTTTACATCTGTAACCCCAGTGCTTAGGGTAAGGAACAGACAAGTCCTTTGGACTCACTGGCTTGTCATTCTAGCCAAAATGGTAAGATTCAGGCTTAGTAAGAGACATTATAAAAAATTGAGATTATTAGAGGAAGGACTCCATATTGACCTTTGTTTTCCACAAGCACATACATGCACACATTCACATGCATACACACGTAAACACACACACACACACACACACATCAAACAATAAAAAAGTAAAGTAAAAAAACCTGAAAGTATGAGGCAACCTTTAACCTTTCCTCAGGTTGTTTCTATTGGGTCTTGTCTTTGTAACTATTCTATTGCTATGAAGAGACACCATGACCAAGGCAACTCTTATGAAGGAAAGCATGTACTTGCTTACAGTTTCAGAGGGTTACTCTTTTAGTATGGAGGGGAGCACAGCGGGAACAACAGTACACATGGTGCTAGAGCAGTAGCTGAGAGCTACATCCTAATCCACTGACGGGGTTGGGGGGTGTTAGGCCTTGCATGGGCTTTTGAAATCTCAAAGCCCACACACAGTGACACACTTCCTTCAGCAAGGCACACCTCCTAATCCTTCCCACACAGTGCTGTTCCCTGATGATTAAGAATACAAATATAGACCCTATGGGGGCCATTCCTATTCAAACTGCCATGGGTCATAAGAATGCCAAAGTAACTAATGTGTTACCTTTGAGTCATGCTTAGGTTCCTTGGAGGAGGAGGGTGTGGAAATGATGGAGAAGCCAATCAGATTAGAGGAAAGTTAGAGGCATAGGGACTTGTGCCCACCTTTGGTTTAGACTTCTGAGAGGTGCCCACTTCCTCAGCTAACAGTGCAGATAAACAGAATCACAATGCAGAATGTTCCTACAGAGAGGTGAACTACACAAGGAATGCAGGGTAAGAACCAGGCTTGATGAGAAAAAACTTAAAGGAAGGCACTCCATATTGACCTTTGTTCTCTACACACACGTGAGATAGGCTAAGATTGACCCTCTGGTTTTTGTCCTCTCAACCTTCCACATCCATGCCACCACCCAAAAGAACTCTAATATTTACCTGCCCCTGTGATGGCTGCCTTTTGACTTCAGCATCACCCTCTAGGGGCTTCCTGATCTAGTCCCATACTTACTGATGCTCATCCATACCATAAAGCCTTTGACCTTTAGCCCAAATGCCTTTGCCCAGGCTAGTCCCACATCTTAGGTGTCTTTTCTCTTCATCTCTATGAGCTTTTTCTGAAACCCGCCCTAAGATGGCTGTCTACCTTTACACAGTCTCTTTGATTGATTCCATTGCCTCTATCCTCATCACTCTCTCTGTCCTTCAGTGTGTCCAGGGAGTAGAAGGCAGTGCTTGTTTAGCTTAAACTTAGCAACTCTATGGTAGTAGAAAAGTTATGAGCTCTGGAATATTGTGCCCAGTCCTCCCCACAAAGACTCTGGCTGTTTACTTACGTACTTTGCTCTATTATTCTGTAACTGCCTGTGTGACTGCATATTGTCACATTTGGCTCTTCCCACTTTGTGGCATGTGTCTGTGCTGCCCCTAGCAAAGAAAGTGGTCTAGAAGCACCTGCAGCTGTTTACTGTGGGAAACAGGGAGAATGCGTTCATCCCAGTTGCTTTCCTTCAAAATGTCCTGACCTTGGAAAGTTACATAACCTATCTATGACTTTGTCTTCTCCTTACAAGCTGGGCTGATCACACCTACTCATAAAGGTTACCGAGGCAATCTATATTTTGAAAAAAAAAAAAGACTTTAAATGGTGTTGTGGGGGGCAGAAAAACAAGGGAAGATCTGTGTCACGGAATGCTGAGTAACAAGTCACATCATAACGATGATAGTAATGATGATAGTAATAATAGCTAGAACTTTTTCAGTAGCTGCCACCTGCTGAGTGTTTTATACCATTGCCTCCTTAACTTCTCCCAGCACTTTGAGGAAGACATTATTGTTGTTGTCATGCAAATAACAAAAGTGGGAGTCCAGAAGCCAAGTGCCAACCCAAGCAGCAGCACTGGGAACAAGTGCAAGCCTTAGAGGCTAAAAGTTGTCCTCTGTGTACCCGTGACATGACAACTGCTTTCCTGGTGTCAGCTGTCCTCATTTGACATTCTTTCTTAACAACCTGAAAGACAGCAGGCACAGTGCATCCTGCGAAGATCAGAGGAGGAAATCAAAGGGACCTTCACAGAGTGTGAGGGAGGAGATGGGATTCTTGTTTGGGAAGTACAAACTGAGCCTGCCCAGGGAGCTAATCCACAGAGAGGTCAGGAGAGAAGGAAAGAGGAGAGTGGGGTGGAGCCGAGGTGTGGCTAGGCAGGTGATGGACAGAGATTGAAATGTGGTACTGTAATTTGATGAGGTGATGAGCAGTCAAGTCTATTCTGGGCAGCCCTTGCAGTAGATGTTGACCTGCAAGGAGATCTTGCCCTCTACTTCATGGTCAACAGAGGGGAGGCCACTGGAGGTACAATGTGTGTGTATGTGTGTGTGTGTGTGTGTGTGTGTGTGTGCTCACACATGCACTTGAGTGTGTATATAGGAACCTCCCTAGGAATCCTTTTGATTTCCTTCCTCTGTAAATTTGTCTTCTATGATTTCCAATGTCTCACAGACTAGTTGGGAGTAAGAAACTGCAGAGTATGCTTGGGACACAATGGGGTGATCTCAACTCCAATTACAAGTCTCTCTCTCTCTCTTCAACCTAAAACCTTCTTGAGTGCCTAGAGTAAGCGGAGCTTGGCAGGAATCTCGGTTTGCATATGCTGCCTCATTTTCTTCTCACACGTCTACATTTGAGTCAACTAACCAAGTTATGAAGTGCCAATAGTAAAGAAGTGCCTGGGCTGCAGAGATGCATACAAGGACTGTTCCTGGCAACTGTAGTGCTTGCTCAGTGGATGTTGTTGCTCTCTTTAGTTCTGTCTGGGGCTCTAACAGCAATGTATCATTCCCTGTTTATCCATAAGTTTCTCATTTGTCTGTCTTTAGATTTTGGTTAACCAGACACCGCCCAGTAGGACAGATGGAAACAATAAGGGAACAACTCCAGACTGAGGACTTCCTTCTATGCTGGAGTCAGCCCAATCTTAAGGGACTTTTGCAGCCATATTTCTCCATATCTTTAGGGCTCTATTAGGCCTGCTTCTGACAGGAGCATCCTTCTACGTGCGTGCCTCATTTTGTCCGTTCTGGACCTCACTACCTGCCACATCTCCTGGGGTCTAGTAGAACTGTTTGATTTCATTGTAGCTCTCTCTCTCTCAGTGTACAGATTATGGGCATAGACTGGCACATGACAAGGTGATTTTACTGTGGGAAAAGAAAGAAAGAGGGGACTTAGCACCTGTTGGAAGCAAAAGGAAATCCTGGGCATGCTCAGTGACTGCGTCCTAGGAGAAGGAAAAGATATTTCTGGTTTCCTAGACGGAACCCCTGTGGTTATCCAGCCAAACATTGTCTGTGTGTATTTCCTTGTCATTGTGGTAGGTAAGCCTACACAATGTTCCAAGAGATCTTAGTTAGAGCCTCCACAGGACATGCTTTCCTTCCCAACCCAAGCAAGGAGCATCACATGACACATTTCCTAACAGCAGAGAGGGCTGAGCAAAATCCATGCCACAAGCCAAGCATGATCTTTATTCTGCTTCACCAACCTGCATCTCTTGTAGCATTCACTTAATCAAACAAATGTCTCCATGAAGTGTTCTAAGAGGTAGTGCTTTTGAATTGGACATGACCCTTTCCAGGGGCCTTTGTTATGGTGGAGTGTTTATCATGTAACAGCTCCCTTGAAAGTGCTCAGTTAGTAAGGGTTATAATAGGACCCCTTGATAGAGCCCTCCCTCCCTCCCCCTTTAGCTAGCAGCCCTCCCTGAGAAGCTGCATCTTTTTTTGTAAAATTCTATTAGTTTTATCAGACGGAGATGCCAAAATATTTTTACCAGCTTCCAAGGCAACTAATGGAGAAGGCAGAATTGTTGCTATTCAGATAGATCCAAGGGATTGAGAGGTGTGTGGGAGCCCATAGAGCACAGGGCTCACATGTCCCTGGTGGAGTGCATAAGACAATATGTTTGACCCAAGCAAGAGTCACATGGCCTCTGGAGACCAGCTTTCTTCTTTAAGCAGTGGCTGCATTCTGGGAGCTGCCCCACCTGCCTGTGCCACAGTTGTGAGAAGACTTGGCAAAATGTCTGACAAAGGATTTGAAGGGGAGCAAGCCCTACTGATGCAAGGGACAGTAATTATACTGACATGACCATCTGCCCTTACCTAAAGCTAGTGTGGGGAGTTTTACTTTTTCAAGTAAAAGTTTTCTATTTCCAAGTTGAAATGACTAAATTCCATCAGGTTTACAGGACAAAGTCTCCAGCTTTCTCACCGAAAGTGAAATCGTATCTCTTGCTAACTGACTCAGGCAAGTCTGAGATTTCTCTGAGAACTAGCTTTTACTAAAGGACTTCTTAGTCACTCTATTCCTGGGTTTGGAAACCATTGCAGCAAACATCTTTTGGTTTGTGGCTTTGCAAGGCATCTATGCACCCACACGGAGCCGGCCATTTCAGAGCTCTCCTTACTTCACAGAAGGCCAGACAGACCACCTGCTCTGACTGAAGATAACATCAGGAAAAATGAAGAAGCTTGGGGCATGGAGCTACAAGCACCCTCAGTGTTGATCACTACATTCACAAGGTTAAAAGGGCTCAAGTTAGAAAGTTAGAAAGAAGTGAAAGTAGATTAAGTAATAGGTAAGTAAACACAGATTTACAGTGGCTAGCCACTTTGCATAAAGACTCTTTGAGCCACTTTGCATACCTTTGGCTCTTCTGACTTCTAGCCAACTATCTACCCAATGCATATTATTAATACTAATAATAGCATACCTTCATTAGCTGCTACTGTGGGAAAATGAGTATGTGTGAGACATTGAGCTAGGCTGTTTGCATATATCTCTTCGTTTGACCCTGTATAACTCAGACAGAGGAGAAAAAAAATCTCTGTTCACTGTTCCCCAAAGTTAAGGTGGTAGTGTTTACATTAGCCTGCAGATCGGAGAATAAGAATTGGTCTGAAGGTGTTATGGCTACAGGTGTGTACATAAAAAATTGCAATTATATATACATATTTTAAATAAAAGAAGAAATCACTTTAACTCAAACCTCAGAGTGTTCCAATAAAACTGACCCTCAAAACTCCTGGTGAAGTGCAGCCTGGCTTTCCATTGATGGGTTAACAGAGAGAGGCCATGAGGCTCCAAGCCCTTCCTCATTCCGAGCTTTCTTATGGATGAGTCATAGGAGAATCTGCAGCTTTGAGCCACAGTGGAAATCACTCATTTCCCCAGTTGCTTGGCAGCAAAACATCAAGGCCAGCTAACCGCCTTTGTGGTCTCATGGTGTCAAGCACTTTCTTTTCTGGTCTTTGCATTGCTTTTAACATCATGAAACCAACGTTTGTTATCCCATCTGGAGTTTCATTCTTAAGATCCTATATTTAGGCGTTTTCTCATCTTGCTTAATAGGAGTCAGGATAAGAAACTCACCAGGCCTAGACTGTCAAGTGCCAAAAATAAATGTGCTTTCCCTTGTAATCTCTGCATTATATTTTGCCAAGCTTCATTACAAAGCCCGACTAACTACTCTATGGTTTTCACACTGTACGAGCTACAGAGCCTGACTTTCAAAACCCTGAACATGTGTTTAGTCATTATTAAAAAAAGAGCAGAAACTATCCTCTTGCACTTCTATCCTGTTTAAAATGTTAATTTCACATGAAACCATGCCATCAATGGATATTGATATCTTGGGACTCAATGGCCCCAGAAGTACCAGGCAGGACACGCACGTTCTGGAACTTTCCCCAGTATGAAATCACCTTTTCAAGACTTAGTGTAACTCTTTCCTCCAGATTGAAACCTCCTTTCCTGGAGGGAATTGGGAGTGGCTCAGAGGACTCAGCTTGGAAAGTTACAAGATTCACGAGGCTCCTTCCCAAGATGATGTTGTTGGGGTGGAGTCAGGGCTGGGCAGAGGCGGGTGAGTAGGACTCTCTTCAGTGCAGCTGCAGCATGTTGGACATGGGTCTCGCAGGAATGCACTTTTCCTGAGTCATTACCCATGCTGGGGCGAGCTTTTCAATGCTGTGGCCGCTAATGTGCCATTCCTACCCCTGTGGATAATCCCAATAAAGTTATTGGGTCAACATAGACTTTGGTAAAATCCTTTCTTTGGTCACTCATTGGCACCGTTTCCGGGATGAATGAACATTGCAGACCTCTCATGAGGAAAAGTCACAAAACAAAGCCCAGTTAGAAACCGATAAGAATTTTTACAAAAATAAATTTTGTGAAAACAAGGCCACAGTGTATATGGTTGCTAGGAAAGACAGCATGTTTATTTAACAGGACATCTCTGCTGCTTAGTTTTTGTTGACTTGACACAACTCAGGGTCATCTGGGAAGAGGAAACCTCAGTTGAGAAAATGTGTCCATGAGACTGACTTTTAAGCAAGTCTGTGGGACACTGGTTAATGATTGCTGGGGGGGCAGCCTAGTAAGGGTGATACCTCCCTGGACAGGTGGGCCTCAGCTATAGAATAAAGCAGACTGAGCAAGCCGTGGGGAGCAGGCCGGCAAGGCCCATTCCTCATGGCCTCTGCTTCATCTACTCTCTGCTTCTAGCTTCCTGCCCTGACTTTTCTCAGTGATGGACTGTGATCCAAATAGACCCTCTCCTCCCCAGATTGCTTTTGGTCATCACGTTTTATAACATCACTAGAACGCTAAGTAGGACACCATCTAAAGAGAAGGCTGCCTTGGGGTGTGTAGTGCACAGCTTCAACCCTGCTTCCTTTGTGCTTTGCATCTTTCTACCACATCTTCATGTTTCTATTTATGTTCAGCATTCCAGCACTCAGGGTCTGAATTCCTCTTATTTTCTAGGTCTCTGGGATCCAAAGCTGAAACTGTAATGGTCTACATCTTTTGTGAAGCCTTCTATCTAGTGATAGAAATAGGTGCCGTGAAAAGATTCATTCCTGACACACTGGAGAACACTTCTTTATACAGAATGGAGCGGAACTGGGGCTGTATACCTTTGGGGATGGACATGTTGATGAAGTGACACTTAAGGTAGATTTCCAATGCTTGCTAGCATTTATTCAGTCAGGGAGCAAATGGGGAAGGGCACATCAGAATGCCAGGTGCCTCTCAAACTCCTGTAACTCCAGCTCCAGGGGGTCTGATGCCCTCTCCTGGCCACTGTAAGAACCTGCACACAATACAAACAATTCATTTAAAAATAACCAGATAGTCCTCTCATATCTTGATCTCAGAGCTAACCAACGTTCACAGAGCAGGCAGGGTAGAGTTAAGAAAGAACACAAGGCATAGGTGCACCACTAGCCCTAGCTCTCTGGGAACAGGAACAGAGGCAATGTGGTCGATGGTGGTGGTCATCTGCTCTGGTCATGGAGCAGGAGGCCACACCAGCACCACTTTATAGTCAATTCATGCAGGGGTAGTCCTTGCTCTGACTCCACATCAATAAAGTAATTGGTGAGAGATTTCATAACAAAGTACCATGCAGTGAGTGGCTCACATCACAGATGTTCATGTGCTCCAGCTCCTGGGGAGATTGTATCCAGGTTGTCTCCTGAAGGCTGTGGAGAAAGGATCTGTTCCAAGCCTTTCTCCTGATCTTGAAAAGGCTGCCTTTGCTTCCTCTCTCTTTACCTCACCTTTCTTCTGTGAGCATCTGTCTCTGTGTCCACATTTCCTCTTCTCATAAAGACATCAGTCATGTCGAAGAAGACTCCACTGCACAGACTTTATTTAACTTGATCGCCTTTGTAAAGAATTGATTTCCAGCCGGGCGGTGGTGGCGCACGCCTTTAATCCCAGCGCTTCGGAGGCAGAGACAGGTGGATTTCTGAGTTCGAGGCCAGCCTGGTCTACAGAGTGAGTTCCAGGACAGCCAGGGCTACACAGAGAAACCCTGTCTCGAAAAACCAAAAAAAAAAAAAAAAAAGAATTGATTTCCAAAAACCTTTCTCTTTTAAGGTAAGGACTTTGAGCTATCATTTGGGGGGGTGGGGGTGGGGGAGGGTTTGTCACAATTACATCTACTTGCCAAAGAATCTTCTAGAGATAAATTAGCTTGCCTAGAGATTCTCCTCCATGGAGAGCTTGTGGGTGTCAGTGGTGGGAACGCTTCTCACTTGCAGTGGATGCCTTGTGTTGGTGAAATAGAATTAGAAAGAAACCCTCCTACACCAGAATCGCTCTCCTCAAGAGTCAAGGAGAGAGGAAACAGTTTTGTTATTGAGTAAGCACTAAAGCAGAGTGCATGAACATCGTGAGAAAACTGCTAAAGAGACTGCCAAGACAGAAGGAAATGTTGCTCTTTATAGACAAGCAGAGACACTGCATCCCACACATGTTCTGGAGATCAACAGTGCCTGGTTCCCAGATAAGAGGGCTTCCCAGGACAACGCGCCAGGTAGCTTACTGCTGATGCACCTGGTCTTGGGGTTGATTCCTTTCTTTCCTTCCCTGAGATATTTATAAACTGTTTTAAAGGTTACGTAAGTCCCTTGATGGCTTCTCAACCCATGTGTGTCTTTCTCAAGTATTTGAGAGATAGCACTCTGAAAATCAGTAGCCAAGGTGTGGGGACTGGGGCACAGAGGTGGTAAAGATACTTGCTGACCAACTGCAAGGACCCGAGTCTGAATCTCCAGATACTGTGTTTAAGTTGGGTCTGATAGTGTAAACTTCTGCTATTGCAGGGCTCTTATGAGAAAATGGGGTCAGAGACAGGAGGATTCCTAGAAGCTCTTAGGCAAGCTAGCCTAGCCTACACAGGAAAAAAAAAATCAGCAAAGACACTTCATCTTAAAACTAAGTAGAAAGGGGGAGCCGATATTCAAGGTTTTGAGCTCTACTCATGTGCGCTAGCACACACATGCCTTCATTTACACACATTCCCGCTCACTCATAAATCACATGTATAACATTTTAATAAGCAAACAAATAAATAGGAAGGTAATGACCAAGAATGATTGTGACCCCATCAATCAGATAATAGGGAAGAATGGGAGCCTATACGTCAATTAGAATACTCAATTAAAATTATTTTTTGTTATATTTTTTGAGAATACTACGTCTTAGTTTTTCATTTCCAGTTTAATTTTTATTTTTTATCTCATACTGAAATTTTTATACTAAAGTAAATAAAGTCCCTTTGTCCTTGCCCTTCACAAAGGTGGCCTTGAGAAAGGGTTTGTGCTCCACACTCACCAGCAGGAAATGTCCCCATTTCTTCTGAGTGTCTCCAATAAGTGAGCTGGAGAGTTCACTCTTCTGGCCTATGTGTAGTCAGTATTTTTCGGGGAGATATACTGGGTTAAGCCTGTTCATAGATGTCAATTGAGAGTTCTGAGATACAAAATGACCTTAAAGGTCTTCGACATCCTTAGACTGGAAGTCTCTTCTGCCAATAACACCCCAGCTGAGACAAAAACATACTCTGAGTTTATACCAAATAAGAGATAATGATTCAACTGTGCTCTTAGAATCAAGGAACAGATGTACTTTTTGTTCATCTCAGATGAACTGAATTTTCCACTTCAGTCTAGGGTTTCCAATTCTATAATGAAGTGTGAAGAACAGCATATGGCTGATGTGATTAGGAAAGCAGGTAAGCAATATTAAAAAAATACAGAGGGATAAATAATATCAAAACTCAGTAGATCACTCATTAAAATGCTATTTACAGCTTTGTAACTTCTTGAAAGCTAGGCTTTCCGTCAAGTCACCCTCCCGAGTTCTGCAGTACCGTGGGATTGTAAAGATTTTCAATCATTCTTGGTAAAAAGTTGGTACTCTATCCCTTCTCAGCCCACTCTACCCTATCTTTCTCAGCTTTCTCTGCTCCTCCCTGTGTTCTCTGGGTCTCAGGGACATCAGTGGCTGCCGTTTTCAGCACAGACTTCTGAGACCTAGGGTGTGGGGTGGGAAATGGTTAGAGCAGCAAGGAGGCTTTCTTGAAAAGCCCAGAGACTCCAGCGCGACTGTGCAGGAAGATTGAACACCTCTGACAGGGCCGGGATTTCAGTGAGTGGGATTGGATGACCTGACTTAAAACACTCTTTATAAAAACAAGGCCTCAGGGGCTGGCGAGATGGCTCAGCGGGTAAGAGTACTGACTGCTCTTCCGAAGGTCCTGTGTTCAATTTCCAGCAACCGCATGGGTGGCTCACAACCATCCAAAATAAGATCTGATGAGATCTTCTGGTGTGTCTGAAGACAGCTACAATGAATTACGTCGGAGCAAGTGGGGGCCAGAGAGAACGGGACCGGAGCGAGGGGGGGTGGGGGGGCGACGGCAGAGGTCCCAAGTTCAATTCCCAGCAGTCACACACATGCTAGCTCACGGCCATCTGTACAATCATAAAATTAATAAAATAAATCTTAAAAACAAACAAAAAAACCAGTAAACAAAAAAACCAAGGCTTTGGTCTCCCTAAGCCATGGTACACACACACAGAGACTCAGGACCAAAACTCTTTATGGGAAGATGATGTTTTAGTTGCTACTTATCTGGTGTTTGATAGTCGTGTTTGTTACATTTGAAGAGCTGAAAAATTAATTGTAGAAAGACTCGGCTGTAATCCCCATGTGTAGACAAAGCATGGGAAGCTCTCAGCATTTATCTGAGATGCCGAGTCAAGGCTCTTTTCAGATTTCTGCCATTGTCTGCAACTGTGAACAAAATGCTTCCCACAAACAGCTGAGGAGGATCTATTCATTGGTTCTGCCTTTCAGTTTCAGAACACTCAGCCCGTGCTTGCCTGCCCCTTGTTCTTAGACAGAACATTGTGACAGTGGCGGTATGTCATGGTGGCTGTCTGCTACTTCTTCACAGACAAGCCATAGAGAATGACAGGAGAGGATCTGGAGGGTATATTATCTCTGTCCCCTCCAGCAGGCTCCCACCTCCTAAGTTTCCAAAGCTTTTCAAAATAGTACCAAAATCTGGAGACCAGCCTTTCAATATATAGGCCTCCTGGAAGGACACTTCATATCCAAATGTAACATTCTGCCCCTCATACCCAAAGCATACAATAAATCAGAATCAGTGATTTTTAATGGAGGGAACATGGACGTGATAACTCATCAGGTATTGATCATCTTTCACTCAGTGTCTGCAGGAAAGAGCAGGTTTCTGTAATATGGAAAGCTGACAGACACAGCTTGGCTCTTTGCTGGCCTTCCTGAGTTAGTTCGATGTTGGCAGATTGCTTATCTAGGGGGAGATATTATCCTGACTTAATTAAATAGCCCCCCCATGGGGATTGCAGATCATAAAGAGAAGCACAGGAGGATATCAAGGAAGAGGCAGAGGTGGACCCTCTCTAGTCCTCAGAATGAGCTCTGTGTCAGCCACGTTAATGAGACAAATATCCTATCTAGCTAGAAGTTGCCCAGATAATCAAGAAGACAATTTGAAATGTGCATTTGCATCCGCTAGCATTAGCATGAAGAGAATGCCAGGCCCTGTTAGAACACTGAACTAATGACAGCGTGAAGTTACCATGCAAATCTATGCATTGAAAATGAGGCATTCATTATTAGTAATAGCATAATTATAATGATGATGCAGCATTTTCTCTGTCCAATTACATTAGGACAGTGACAGGTCTGTGATTGGACCGGAATAGGGAGGCAGAGCTAGAAGTTTAGGAGTGAGGAGGTCGGAGGTCAGAGAAGAAGCAAGGAGACAGATAAACAGGAAGACGATCCAGACCCTGCGTGGTTTTAAACAGCCATAAGTAGCTAAGGTTTTTACAAGGTTAGAATAATTGGGTTAAAACATTGTCTTTATCATTTGGCTCTGAAATTATTGTATTGTATTGGCATCTTGTAAATTGTGATCTTATTGATATATAAACCTGATTGGTTAATTAAGCCTTAAGAGTCATGTTTCTTCGGGGTAACTAGGTGTTAGATGACTGAT
This sequence comes from Mastomys coucha, assembly GCF_008632895.1. Classification (NCBI taxonomy): domain Eukaryota; kingdom Metazoa; phylum Chordata; class Mammalia; order Rodentia; family Muridae; genus Mastomys; species Mastomys coucha. The sequence continues at coordinate 24,738,629 of NW_022196896.1, read as the reverse complement.
TGTGGGGTGTGTGGAGCATTACATGTAAGCGAGCTGATCTTGCTAGCTGGGAGAGGATAGCAGGACCCCTCCAGGACATAGTGATGTGACCGGCCAGTACCGGCGGGGCAAGAGCGTTTGTGGAGTGATCTTTTTTAGTATTTCCTGCAATACAACAAGAGCAAAGAGGTCAGGTAACACTAATAAAATGGATTATTTGAAAAGTAGAATGTATTCCATCTTCATCTCATTGTTTTCATTCTGTTTTTGTACATATTTTAAAAGTACCCATAGAGAGCTCCACATCTATGCAAATATGCCTGCCCACGACCACGTTGGCAGATGGCCAAGACAGGTGTCCAGGGTTTTGAAGGATGGAGAGTGGATTGCCCAGCATACCTCTGCGTCTATCCACAGATACTGGTAAGACACCAAGTGCACTACAAATCAAACAGATAATGAGTCCTTACTAGTGGAGCTGACCAAGCATGGGCTAGATAGGATGATCGCCTGATGGCCTCATGGGGAGGATTTAAGTCACCCTTGGAGCATTAGACTGTGTGATTTCGTTTTCTTTCTGAGACAGAATCTTGCTATGTAACCCAGAATGGTTTGGAACTTACAGTCTTCCAGCCTCAGCCTTCTGAGGGCTGAGAGTCCAACTGTGCACCTCTTGCTCCTCCTGAGTGACTTCATTTCCATCCCTGGCTTTCATGTTTCCGTGGCTCTTGTATTTCCATGGACTTCAGGTGGCTTTTCCACAGTACTTAAATCATTTCACCTTTCATCTCATTGGTGTGTACATGTGTCTGTCTTCTGGTAGGCTAAATTCTTTGAGGGCAGAGGATGGAGAATGTAGACCAAGTTCAGTATTGAATGTCTATTACCAAAATGTTGTCTTGGGCAAAGATGACAGGCTCCATCATCAAGTCCTTGCACCTCAAAGGTTCCTCATAGTGATCATCCATGTATTTTAACTGAGAAGTTGTCCTGTATTTTTATTTTAACTTTAAAAAGTTTTCTGTGTATGTGTGCATGTATGTGCAACTGTATATACTGTGTGTATACTCATGCACATGTGGCCACCAGAAGACAACCTCAGGTGTTAAAATTCATATCCTCCTGCCTCTACCAAGCAAGCACTGAGATTATAGATGCACACCACCATAACTGTTTCATACAGCTGGGCTGAGACTATGTCTCCCTGCTTGCGGGGTAAGCATCAACTGTGCTACAAACCCAGTCCACCTTGGTTTTTGAGACAGGGTTTCTAACTGTAGTGGCTATTCCTGGTTGTCAACTTGACTATATCTGAAATGAACTACAATCCAGAATTAGAAGGCTCACCTGGCCCTAATCTGGAGGCTGAGAGATAACAAGTTTCCGACCTGAATCTTGGTATGGAGATCTTGAGGTATAGTGGCTATGAATCCCAGAGGATTAAGATAGAAAGATCTATGAGTTCAAGATCATCTGGGATTAAAGGTGTGGTGGCATAGTAGCTATGAATCCTAGAAGATTGGGACTGGAAGATCTACGAGTTCAATCAGGGTCACCTGGGGTTAAAGGTGTGGCTTTAACCTGGGCCATACCTTTAACCTGGGCCACACTTTTAACCTGGGCCACACCTTTTGCTGGAGACCTATATAAGGAAGAAGGAAAGCTCTCTCTTTTTGAATTGCTTGCCTTGTGGGACTGAGCAACTGCTGGATCCTCGGACTTCATTCACAGCTGCTGCCGACTATTGTTGGGAGTGGATTGTTGGGAGTTGGACTACAGACTGTAAGTCTGCAATAAATTCCTTACTACATAGAGACTATCATAACTTCTGTGACTCTAAGGAACCCTGACTAAGACACTAACGATAGCCTGAAACTTCCCTAGTCTATGTCAGCTGACTGGTGAACCTTCTGTGTCTCTGCTCTCTCAACACTAGCATAACAAGCATGAACCACGATGCCTAGCTTTTTAATGTGGATTCTGGGGACTTGAATTCAGGTCCTTGTGTTTGCAAGGACATCTGCTTATCCTTGTGTTTCTCTTTGTACTCTTAAATCATTTACACCTATGTTTTACATATTGGTGACATTCAGTAAATGCTTGCCAGTTTAAGTTGTAAAGTCGTATTGTTTTTAATAAAGCAAAACCATTCTCTGACTGCATAAGAATAGCATATCAAACTGCAAAGAAATGAACCCAGAAAGTTGTTTGCAGGTGCTTCTTCAGATCAGTTTTGATAGAGAATGTAGACCATGTTTAGTATTGAATGTCCATTACTAAAATGTCTTGTGCAAAGATAACAGGCTCCATCATCAATAAGTCCTTGCACCTCAAAGGTTTCTTGTAGTGATAATCCTTGTATTTTAATTGAGAAGTTGAACTGTGCTGTGTACCATGAAGATTATAATGGAGATAACCAATGTGGTTTCTGTTCTCAAATAACCCAGAGTTAAATTTAGGGTTAGGAGAAGATGAAACACCAGGTACTGCATCAAGAATCAGTGCAAACAGAATTCTCAAGGAGTCCAAGGGAAAGGAGGGTTTCAAAGGGTTTTGGAGAATAGCTTTGAGCAGGCCTTTGAAGGCACTGCCTGCTTTGTGAGCTGGTGAGAATGTCTCACCTGAGAGATCAGAGTCCTCTGTGATCCTTCCAGACATTCATTGTTAGGTTCTGGGTAAAATCCAGGACATAAATCTGAGAACTACTTTGTTGTTAGACTAGCCAGCAATAGTCTTTGTGTGCTGCCACAATAAAACCCCAAACCTAATGCCCCCACCCCCGCCCGTAAATGTAGCATATTGTGGTTGGGATGTCAAAAACTCCTTAGAGTGATAGCAACAAACCTTCAGTTTTACAAGCATAGATGGTTGCTTCAGGGAACTTACCATGTCAGATGGTTTGTCTAGATAGAGCCTGAAAAGGAACCCTAGCATTCGAGCTGTGCAGAGGAGAATTTAGCTGGGTGGGGAAGCTGTAAGTCTCAGTCTCCATGACAACCTGAGCTACTTGCAACCTGAGCCACCAAGTGGCTCAGAAGTGGCCCCACCAAGCTGGTCCTGTAGGAAGGCCCAGGGTGGGTGGTTCTACGGAGGCTAGCTGGTAGGCCTGCCACCACTAATCCAGGCCTGCTTGTTGATTAGCTCTGCAGCCACTGTAATGCTTTCAACACCACCAGGGAAACAGATATTGGTGCTGTCCTTTTGCTCACCCACCTGTGTTGAAAGCACAGAGTTCAGACTCTTCAATGAGAGTTGCTGCAGGGACATTTTGTCATTAGTGATGGATTAGGAGAGCAGGTTAGTGTGAGCGCTACAGAAGCAGGGGGAGTAAGGGCCCGGGAGAGAGCTCAGCAAGCACGGAGGCCCGAGTTCAATTCCCAGAACCCATGGAAAGACAAAACAAAAATGTAAAAAGTCTGGCATGGTGTTACAAGCTTGTGACCCCAGTTCTGGGGAGGTGGGGGCAGGCAGATAGAAGATCCCTAGGGTACACTAGCCAGCCAGCCTCATCTACTCATTTAGTGAACTCTAGTCCAGTGTAAGACCCTGTCTAAAAAAATCAAACAAATACACAGTGAATTATACCCAAGGAAAGATATTTGAAGTTATCCTGTGGCCTACATACTCACTTATATATGGATACATGTGCAGCCACTTGCACACACAAATATGAACATGCACATGTATGAACATGCATGCAAATACACACTCAAAAAGAGGTAGGACAAGTAGGACACAGGCATGCCATACCACTTCTGTTTGTCGTTCTCCGGAAAGATGGCTACATGGTGTCCAACTACAGGGGATCCTGCTTTGCTCCTTGTCCCTTCTGTTAACAAACAGCAAACTGGAAGTATTGATTCCTTTTTGTCATTGTTCCTCATTGTTACACCTGTTCCTCAGTACTAAGGTTGTAGTCCAGGATGTCCGCACCGCTTTCCTGAGTGCAGGGCAAAATGGAGGACCTCCCTTTCTTAGCAGGGCTTGCTTCCTCTTCTAGGTCTGATCTGGGGAGCCCAACCCCCAGTCTTCTACCTGAGGAATGTCACGTAGTCCTTGGAAAAATGTAAAGATTTGACTTCCTCTCTTCAGATAAGATCCTGCTCAGCAAGTGCTTGGGATTCCTGGATTGCCTCTCCATGCAAATAAGGTATTCCCAGAGTCTTAAGCATCAGCCAATGAACTTCACCTAAGAATAACCCCTTCCCACTCTCCAAGGTTCATATACAGCTCTTGATTGACCCTGAATAAAGTCTATGAGCACAAGCTGTTTCACTGAATATCGTCTAAGACAGCTGTAAGTAACATTAAAATCCTCAGAAGGCCTTCCCGCCACCCACATCCTCCCTTGGCATTCCTGGGTGGACTGGATCGCAGGCTCCACCCATTCTGAGCTCTGCTTCAGCCTTCCAGCCTGGTGTTCAGCAGTGCCAGAACACCCTAAAGGAGGAAGTGGAATGGGGAAACCACACCTCAGTGCATGAATTCAATGTCTGTTGGCAACCCAAGGTCTGATGCTGTTCTCGTGGTTTGCAGTGTGTAAACTAATAACACTTTTCTGGCTGATACTGAGTAACCATTGGTGGAGAGAACACACCATTTGTGATACACTGTGGCAGGTGGGTGCCACAGGCCACACAAATACAAATATCAGTGGATAAGCTCTTGATGACTGAGGTATTGTACTTTTTTGTCTTGTTCTGGGCAGTGTAGAGATGACTGTGCACAAGAGGAAAATCAACCTGATGATGGAAGCTCCTGGCTGGCAATCAGGGAAGAGCTCCAAGACTTTGCTTTGAATGGGGTGTGTTCTATCTGAAACACAGTTAAACATAATTAACACGGTAGGTAGTTAGTAAAAAGGATAGCTGTATCTGACTATGATGTGTAGGAATCAGACCTCAAGGAAGAGCCTAGGCTTAGAAAAGACTACCAGTCACTTTGTAGAAAGAGAGAGCTAGATCAGAACACACACACACACACACACACACACACACACACACACACATACACCCCTACTGTTTCCAGCCATTGCTTGGGGAATGCTGCCAGCAAGAAAGACATCACTGCAAGACACAACATGGGCCTTTTCTTTAAAGGACATCCTATCTGCTCTATTATGCTATAAGTGATTTTAAAATGACCCAAGACAGAGCTGAAACCTGGGTTAAAGTTGGAAAGTTTGAGCAATGGTATAAGAAGATTTATACTAAAGGATCAGCTTAAGCGAAGGCCCAGTCACATACCCTGAGTTCTCACAGCAAGTCTTTTATCCAATGAACATTCGTTTTACTGGGACCTTTCCCAGGTACCAGGAACATATTGCTGAATGCAACAGATTCCTGCTTTCATGGAGCTGCTTTCTCAGCGAGTAGATAAACAGGCAAACAACCAAACAAAAGACAAAGAATGTAGCATATGGGGCTGGAGAGATGGCCCAGTGGTTAAGAGCACGGACTGCTCTTCCAAAGGTCCTGAGTTCAATTCCCAGCAACCACATGGTGGCTCACAACCATCTGTAATGGGGATCCGATGTCCTCTTCTGGTGTGTCTGAAGAGAGCTACAGTGCACTCACATACATGAAATAAAAAAAAAATCTTTTCTTTTTTTATTAGAATGCAGCATATTAGATGAGGTGTTTGGAAAAGAGGAAGGAAGAAAAGGTAGAGCCTAGTGGAAGGTGTGGAACATCCAACTGATTTACTGTTTCTACAGTGCAGCATGCGAGGAGGAGGACCACTCAGGGCCATCTCTTCCCTTATCCCTGCACATGGGACCTGCTGTCTTTCATGTGTGTCTGAGGGACCATGCAGAAACCAATCATGTCACCCCTGTGATTATAATCACTTGGAGTTCATTGGGCTTAAATAATATTTTTACTATGTAAGTGTATGATGTGTGTATGTGTCAGAGCTGGGGTTAGAGGATAGGTGTGTTTGCCACAGATTGTAAGTGTGGGTCCAAGGATGACTTCCTGAAGTTTGTTCTTCCCTACTGTGAAATCCCAAGGTTCAAACACAGGTCATCAGTCTTGTACCATGTAGTGAGTAGTTTTGATTGTCAACTTGACACAATGCAAAATCACCAGGAAGGGAAATTTCAGTGTGGAAGTGGCTAGATTAGGTTGACCTGTGGGCATGCTAAGTGTGGGTAGAGCCATTTCACATGGTGGGCCAGGGACCAGATGAGCACTGGCAAGCACTCATTAACTCTCGTCTGTGGATGTCGCATGATTGCCCTCTTTTTTTTTTTTTTTTCGAGACAGGGTTTCTCTGTGTAGTCCTGGCTGTCCTGGAACTCACTCTGTAGACCAGGCTGGCCTTGAACTCAGAAATCCACCTGCCTCTGCCTCCCAAGTGTGGGGATTAAAGGTGCGTGCCACCACCCCCCGGCTATGACTGCCCTCTTGACTTCCCCACAGTGACGGGCTAGAATCATGAAACAACTAAACCCTTTCTTTTTAAAGTTGCTTTTGTCAGGGTATTTTACCACAGCAACAAGAAACAAACTAAGGCATACAGCTAACATATTTACCTCCTGAACTACATGCCAGCCCTATTCACTAATTTAAGGGTCGTTTCTAACCCCCTGAGCATACATTTGTGGTCTATCCTCACCCTACCTCAAGCATCCCTTCTTCTGGGGCAGACTGTCCCTTCACAGCCTTCTTCCTTCTCTCCCTTCCCCTCTGGAGTTATGTAATTGATTCCGAGGAAGCTGGAGCCGCCACAGCCTTAGAGGCACCTACCAGCCAAGCCACACAACCCACCCCCAGCCAGCATGATGACACTGTGAGAGGATCCAGTTAGGATTGTTCCCAGAATGCTGGCGTTTGGCATGCTAAGCACATACCGTGCATGAAAGAGACTCCTCTCAGGGTAGACATCAGTGATCAAGGGGAAAAATCTACCCAAAGACAAGTATGGATTGAAAGGTCGAAGGAAGCATCAGAGTGTGGAGGGAGCCAGTGTCTGAGTGTGTGAGAACATGTGGTTCTGAGTGCAAGCCAGCAATAGAGCAGCAGCTAGAAACTCAGTCTCAGGCCCCACCCCAATCCTGCCTTACTAGAAACTCAGGGCAGGCTCCAGCCACCTGTGTTCCTATGAGCTGAGTGAACTACTCTGATGCTTGTTAAAGTTTGAAAGCCACAGTCTCTTTTAGTTACTTCAACCAGTAAATCTGCTTATGAGCATAAGGCAGTTGGGTTTTTTCCTGTGTCACCTGTACTTTGAACTAGCCAGACTGATGAAGCCAAGGTTCAAACACTCACAGTGAGGTGCAGTTGGGACCATCATTTAACCCCAAATAAACTTGACTCCCATTAAATGGTGACTTCTCATCTCTCTCTTCCCTGGTACTTGGAAACCATCATTCTCTTTTCATTCTCTGTGCATTTAACCACCCGAGTGCCCAGGGGCAGTGTATATATACATCACTTGTCCTTTTGTCAGTGACTCTGTGAATGAGACATACAGATGTCTTCAACAATACAGATGTCCATGTATGCCTTATGTACTGTGGTCTCTTGTCTGTTGGAGGCTGAAGGAGTCTGCGATGTGCACACTCCACATTTTGTTTATCTGTCACCCACCAGCAGGTGCTTGGTGGCTTCCAGCTCTGGGCTGCCAGGGCACATAGGCACATGTCTGCTTGAGACACTGCATTGTCTCCTACCCACTCTCACCTCGGATATGTCACAAATCTGCTCACTCTCTCTACCAGAGTGATAAATGGGTTCTGGACACTTGAGATATTTTTCTCCCTCTTTTTTCAGTGTAACTCAATACCCTGTTATACAACTGAAAACACATGCTACATCCTTGTTATAGTTCTTAAGGTGTGAGTCATAGCCCTACCCTCAAACAGGAGGGGAAACTCACAGGTACTTAGGAAGCACGGGGCTGCCCCAGAAAGAGCTTTCTGTGTCTTTATGTTATAAAATAGATATAACAACTTTGCCAAAGGAGGACTCTTATCTTTTACAGAGGAGGAAACTCCATTTCAGACGGGACAAATAACATCTCTGGTCCCACAGTCCCAGATCCCAGATTAGAGTCCTGACAGTTCTGTGGCTCTATAGAGCAATTACATAATCTTTTCTACCTGCTCCAACTTCATGTCCAACTGGAGAGATGAAACTGAGTTACAGAACATTGATGATAAATCTATAAAAAATGTTTGTAAACGTTATTTTAATTTTACGTCAGCAAATGTTTGGTCTCCATGTATGTATGTAGTACTCATGGAGGCCAGAAGATCCCCCTGGAACTGGAGTTATATATGGCTGTAAGATGTGGGGGCTGGGAACTAAACAGAAGTCCTCTGTCAGAGCAGCCAGTGCCCTTAGCCACTGAGCTGCTCTCCAGTGCAGTGATCATGCATATTAAAAATGAGAATGCTCATCCACTGGCTGGAGAGCAATCGGTGTTTGAGGTTGAACTTTCTTAGGACCTCTAAGAATCAGTGACTTTTATATCAACAGCAGTTAAGGGAGAAAACATTCCTGGGGTAAGGACTCCAGTGGGGTGAAGGTAGGGTAGAGAGAGTTAGCATGAGCCATGTGAGGGGCAGAGGTTGGCCCTTCTGAAGTAGAAGGCACCTACTACAGAACTTCAAGCAATGACTTTAGATCAGAAGGTTCCATGAACATTAGACCAAAACTGGATGTGCAAGCCTTTTGAAAGCATCATGGCCTTAACATTTGCATCAGGAGAAGTGCAGTCAAACCTCTGCCTTCTGCTAACTGGAAATCTTGGACAAGCCATTAAAACACAGGCATCCATTGTTTCCTCATCTGTAAAGAGAGAGAGAGATTAATATCCACTCTGTAGTGCTGTTGTGAGGAACTGTGATATTCGATGAATACAGTGTTTGTCCCAGGCCTGGCTCATGACTACTCAGTCACACTTGCAGCTGTTGTCACTGTCAGTGACATGTGGATACGAAGCCGCGGTGCCAACAGGGAAGCATGGTACCTCCTCATCTCAAGAGTGCTGACCTAGAGTTGCTTCAGGGAAACTTCTTGACAACAGAAGTCAGTCTGGAGGATAGGGATGACATCAGTGGCAAAGGGGACTTAGAGGAAGCTTTATGGTTACTGGGTGTGACATTGCGAGACAGAGCTAAGGATGGTAGACAAAGCTGGAAGGGAAAGTGAAGAGCTAGGGGAACAGGAGCGTGGGAGTAAGGCCTTAAAGAGAGGAAAAGTCTTGACAACTCCATACTCAAAGAAAGATGGAGGAGGGGCAGAGAGGAGGAGAGTGGAGGATGAGGGTGTTCATGGCATCAGCAACCAAAACTAAGGTAGAAGACTAGTTGGTCTGAGGGTGGGGTGAGATGGGGAGACATCACAAGGAGGTTGTCCTTCCAGAATGTTGACTTTGACAGGATGACAGGACCTTGAAAAGAACACAGAGTAGTTTCCTTCATGAGCAATTGATACCAGAGACTAGGAGGGGAATTCAGCACATCTGAGAGACAGAGCACAGGAAGTATAAGACAGACCTACATAAACAGATTGAAGCACTCTTCGTGTTGAACATTCCCATTGCTTAAAGTAAATAACAGCAGAGAAACAGGTGATTGTGTCTTTTGTGGGGGAAGTCACAGAGACATGGTTATGACAGACTTGATGTGGTCAGCCTTCATTTACTTAATCCACAGGATTGCTCTGTGAGGCAAAGTGCCAAGTGGCCTGCACTTCTTGGATAAGGAGGGAGGGGAGTGTTATAGAATGTTGCATTTTTCCTGTGCTAAGGGGCACTGGCTTTTGTCTGCATATCCCTCATGTGTGAGACATATGACAAGACATTAATGCAGCACTAATTCTTGTTCTAGGATGCTAGTACCCAATGAATGCTTGACTGGAAATTCCCTGAACATTTCCTGGTTGCTAGGTTACTCACTAGAACTACTGCACTGTATATTTCTTCAAGTGTTCCTGTGTATATACCACTACTTTAATCATAGTCCATTATTTTTTTAAATACAGAATGGAAATCACCTGGTTTAGCCCTGATCATATGGTTTTGACCTCTTAGTGTGTGCATGTGTGTGTGTGTGTGTGTGTGTTTAAGGGCACTTGTGATCAGGCATGTGTGCCACAATGTATGTATAAAGATCAAAAGACAACTTGTGGGAATTGATTCTCCTCTGCCTTGAGGATTCCACAGATGAATTCAAACCAGCAGGCTTGGCAGTAGTCACCTTTGCTTGCTGAGCCATGCCTACAGCCTATTTTGGATCAAATTCATTCTCTGTAAAAATTAACCAATCTAAGAGTTATTCTTAAAGCTAAATTTTTCTTTTGCTTTTGAATCCTGTCTGCTTGTTTCTGTGTAAATCACCATGTTGCTCATCTCTCTAAGGTCTTAGAACACCACAATGTAGTCCATTTCTTATCTGAATGAAATGGCATGCTTCACTAGTTGAGTTCTTGAAGTGAGTCTCATTGCTATTCTGAGTTAAAGTGGATTGTAAATGAAAGTGTTTAAAATTTCTATAAGCAATGCAGTGTCTCCAAAAGTGCCTTCCAGGCAGAAGGGGGAGGGGAAGAAGAGATTGAATACTTGCTTTTGTTTTAGGAGCACACTTGCTCCTTAATATTAAAATTCAAATTAGAAATATTCACACCACTAGCTTTTCCGTTTAATGAAAGTTGAATTATCATGAGATAGCCAACCGAGGTGAAACAGAACACCATGCCCACAGGAGAATGTTTTGTTTTATTTATAGAATTTGAACAATGTGTTTGAGATTTATAGATGGTGCTCCTCCCACATGTTCCAATTTGACCCTGTCTTTGTTAGTCACGTTGTTCTGCTTCTACTATATCGTTGGTTATATAGGGAAGAGACCATGTGTGCCCTGTTCAGATCCCTGCTACCTACATAGTGGAAGGAGACAACCCATTCCCCAAAATTAAGTTATTCTCTGACCTTTATTCGTTGTGGCCTGAGTGCCTGCACATGCATGCATACGTGCTTGCATGCGGGTGCTCACACACACGCATGCGCACACACACACACACACACACACACTCACATACATGCAAATAAAAGAAAAACATGCTAAGAGTAGATGTTTAGTCTTTTCGTGACAAAAAAGCAAAACAAACAAACAAAAAAATCAAAGCAAATGAACAAAAACAAAAAGAAAAAGACATTACAGCTGATACCACAGAACTACAAAGGGTCTTTTTTTTTCCATGTGTCCAGATAAATTTTATTTTCCCTAATTTCCTGTTGGAGCCCTTCTGGAAGTCACCATCCCAGCCTTGTCTCTGTGCAGGCGGCACATAAGCCTCAGCATCTGACATAAGCACTTACATTTTACACTTTACAACCAAATGTGCCTGAACTTGGTTCAGTGCTGAGAGGAGCCTCCCTTCCCAGAATGGCCACTTGCAGTGTTTACCCGGAGGCACAGGCACACACACTCAGTGCCTGCAGGCACCTTTGCATGCCACCAGTCTGGGAGGAAGCAGAAGGACTTGAGAGGCGCCCCCACCACTATCTTGGCTGAGCCAACTACAAAGGATCTTAAGAAACTACCATGAACAGTTGTATACTAAGAAATTGTTTCTCAGATTGGCTCATTCACAAGCCTCTTCATATATATATGTGAATGTGAATATATATGTATATATATAAATTTATTATATACACATTTTAATATGTGTATACTGTGGGATTGAGCTAATTAACATATGCCATGTACAGTTCCTAGGTAAATAGTAATGATCACACAACGCATTTTGCAATCAAAGTCAGCGAATGGTGATCATAAGCTACTTCATGTGACTATTCACACAGAATGCTCAGATGTATTCCGTGATTGTGTCAGCGCAATCATTAGCATCACCCATGAGAATCATCCTCTCAATGCTTATTGCGTCTTGGCCCTTTGATAGAAGCCATTTTAATATTTGTGAGGTGGTATCTCACTGAAGCTTAAGTTCTCATCTTTCTGATGATGGGCGACACTGCACATATTTTCACTGACCTTTTGGCCTTCTCTTGAGAAATGTCTACTTAGACCTTTTCTAGTCAGGCTATTTTCTTACTATTGAGTTGAGCTCTTGTATATTTTGGCCGCTAACCACTCATCAGATGTACAGCATGCCAGCATTGTTTTGCTGGTTTCCTAGGGTGCGTCTTTGCTCCCTTGATTGCTTCCTTGACTGTGCGTTAGACTTCTAAGCTTCAGCAATCTCGCTCTGGTTTTTGCTTTTGTGGCCAGTGCTTTGGAATACTTGTCCAGATCACTATCAGAGTTTTTCTCTGTGCTGCCCACTATTATGCTTAAAGCTTAAACATTGAGCTCATTTGCGTTTATTTTTATGTGGTATACAAGAGGGGCATTAGTTTCTTTGTTCTGCAAGTAGATATTCACTTGTCTCAAGCTTTAGTGACAAAATTATCTTCTTGTACCCCCCAAAATAAAATGTCTGCAGAAGCAGATTTTTATTACAGGGCATTCTAGTCTGTTCCATTGGTCAATATGTTTGTTTTCAGTCTGGTACCATGCTGTTTTGACTACTGTTGTAGGAGGAGGTTCCAGAATTGTTTCTTGATTGGGTCAATAAAGACAGCCGAAGCACTGGGTGAAGATATAGAGGCGGGATTTACGGGTCCCAGGAGGAAGAGGAGGAGCTTTTGGGGGCTTTTCAACCAGGCCTTGGAGAGAGGACCAGGGACGCCATGTAAGCCTGGGGCTATTAGAACTGGTAGCAACCTCTGCCACTGGAAGAATTCTGAAATAGGATAGCTGATGAATTAAAGACAATAGATTCCGTGCTCAGCAGTTGTGCCATCTGGCTGATTTTAAAATATTAAGACTGTCTGGTGTTTTCCATCTACAGCAGCTCAGGTGGGCAGGAGAAAGTAGACTGCCCAGGAGGTCTGTCAGTGGAACTTGAGTGGTAGCTCCAGGTGTTCTCAGGAGGAACGGTTGTTGGGTGGCTTAGCCAAGCTAGACAGAAGAACTAGTGGCACTCTCAAGAAAGTGTTAGCTAGCCATGGAGGCTGAGTAGATGGCTGGCAAGTGGCTGCTGATCCCAGAACCTTGCTGGAACAAGCATGCATTTTAAAATTACATGCAACATACTGTAGCTTTCATGTCAGGTAGTCTTACAATTCTAGTTTCTTCTTTTAAAATTGCTTTATTTTAATTATGTGTAGGTATAGATGTGTGTGCGCACATAAATGCAGGTGCCCTATGAGGTTCTAGGAGCTGTCTATAGCTGGAGCTACAGACAGTTTTGAGATTCCTGGCATGGGTGTTAAGAGCTGAACTCTGGCCCACTAAAACAGCAAGAAACCTGCATCATCTCTCCAGCCCTCGTTATCTAATTTGGTTTAGTAATGTTATCTTGAAAAATTTCTATCTAGCATCATCAGGGATATTGGTATTCAGTTTTTTCCTATATACAATGCTGCTGTTTGGCTTGGGCAGTTAGGGAGGCATGAGATTCCTAAAATTGGTACTTCTTCAATTTGTGTGTGTGGGGGGAAGGGACTTGGAGAAAATTTTATTTCACTTTTTTAAAAGTGAAATTAAGAGTTTATTACTTAAAAAAAAAAAAGATAAAACCAACAAACCTTTCTCTAGACTAAATAAGAAACCTAAAGAGAAAACTTAAATATGTAAATTCAAAAATGAAAAAGACTGCTGGGCAGTGGTGGCGCATGCCTTTAATCCCAGCACTCAGGAGGCAAGACAGGTATATTTCTATGAGTTCAAAGCCAGCCTGGTCTACATACTGAGTTCTAGGAGAGTCACAGCTACACAGAGAAGCCATGAAGC